>NW_026895122.1:0-139108 GCF_033153095.1 Gastrolobium bilobum | reverse complement strand
ACTCACATTTCGAATCGGGGAGGGTTAACACTGGAGCAGTAGTCAACTTCTCTTTAAAGTCTAGAAAACCCTCAAATATCCAGAATTCACACTTTGAAGGCTTTGCATACAACTTTTTATCCTTTAATATCTGCAATGCAGTCCTCAGATGCTCCGTATGCTCTTCTTCACTTTTAGAATGAAATAAAATATCATCGATGAACACAATTACAAACTAATCCAAATACGATTTAAAAATACGATTCATATAATCCATGAACACTGTCGAGGCATTAGTAAGCCCAAAAGGAATCACTTGATACTCATAGTGTCCGTATCTAGAACGGAATGCCATTTTAGGCACATCCTCCGGCATAATCCGAATCTGATGGTATCCGGACCGGAGATCAATCTTAGAAAACACACAGGCACCCCTCAACTGATCCAACAAATCATCAATACGCGGCAATGGGTACCTGTTCTTAATCGTAACTTTATTCAATTGTCGGTAGTCAGTACACAGTCTCATGCTTCCATCCTTATTTTTCACAAATATTACTGGTGCTCCCCAAGGAGACACACTTGGTCTTATAAAATCCTTTGCAGACAGCTCCTCAATATGTTTCTTCAACTTAGCCAACTCCAGCGGAGACATCCGGTATGGAGCCAAAGAAATGGGCCCCACACCAGGCAACAACTCAATTGAGAACTCAATCTCTCTCTCAGGTGGAAATTCTGGTATCTCATCAGGGAATACATCCACAAACTCATTAACCACCGAAATACTAGAAATCTCAATCTCCTTACCACCCACCAATCCACCCAAGAAAATATAACCCTGATCCCCAGCCCTCAAGGCTTTAACAGCTTGACACATAGACAGAAATGGAGACGGAGTAACCGAGGGCTACTCATGAGATAATATGTAACACCCTCTCTTGTAGGCCTCCAAGAGAGTTGTTTGCTAAGCGGAATTAGAGTTCTTTAATAGTATTTTAGAGACTGAAAAAAAAATATCGCTTTTACATTGCCAATTAAAACTAAAGCGGGGATCTGGTTAATTACAAAAATCAGAGTACACAAAATTCCTTAAACTTATTAAAAATATAAATTTGCTGATAGACCTTGCTGTCTTTAAAAATTCGTATAAAATCCAGTTCAACGATTCAAAAATATATTCTTTGTAATCTGGAAACTAGACATCTGGGACTTCACGGTCATATAAAATAATAGTGATTTGGAGTTCGTTTTCCCCTCGAAACATAACTCGCAAAATAAGAGAGAAAATAGTGGAAATATCACAAATGTCCTGGCTGGTAAAATTCATAATAAATCGATCTTTCAGAATTTCATTGCAAGGTTTGTATATAATGAAACTAGACACCTGGGGCTACGCGTGCATATAAATTATAAGAAAATCGGAGGTCCGTAGCCCCAGTACGACAACTTACAAAGTGCTCGCAAAGACTTTTCAAAACTCAGCATTTAGATAACATGTCAAAATCCTTTTCGCAAACGTTTCAACATCTGTTTCCAAAATACTTGCTGGTCATAAAATCGTAATGCAATAATAAAATCATAGTTCACAATAATAAAAGCTTCTCAATTTCATACAGTCATCCATAAAATATCACATCAATAGCAGCATGCCCAAACAGTAAAAGCCAACAGCAAATATCCAAGTCCTCAAAAGCTTTTACGTCCTCCTGCCATTTTGTAAAAATAGCAGCCCCAAAGGGGTGAGAGAAAATCCCAGTAGTGTGGCAACAAAACCATAATGCAACAATATTAACTAGGCACAAAATCATAAATAGTCACTTCAAACATTTAGTCCTTTTCATCATATATCATAACGCGTATATAACGCCCTTTTTCCTTTACGCTCATAGCACCGTCGTGCGCGTAGCATCACAGTGGGTATTCCTAATGGCTCCCATGAAGGTGAATCCCACTGTGGAACCTATGCGGACTGAAGCCAAGTGTCCCCTCTCCTGGTACCAGGCATGCCTATATGATGCATGCTCAGTCACATGTCCTCAATACAAATATATATATATTCAAGATGTCATGAATCACGTATACATGCCATGTTATGCAATCACACCCAACAGAAAAATGTATTATGATGTAAAATGCATGCATATATCATATCATCCTTTCATATTCTTACCATTGGCTCATCATCATCATAACATACATAGAACAAATGTGAGCAACACATCACAATTCCATACACTAGCCAATAGTCACATTAGGTAATATCGCCTACACATACCTTGGCACTTTAGCTATTTAAATCAAGCATTCCACAATTATCCAAACAATAGTGCATAAGCCCAACGTTTCAAGAATGTTGTGCACCTAATTTAGAGGCATAATAAATCAGCATACGTTTCACTTTATTTCAATAATTAGCAACAAGACCTCAAGCCTACATGTCCTTATACCACTCGGCCATAAGGGTTCTTTTTCTAAAATTATTTTTGAATCTCATTTAACCTTTATAAATTTTTATCAATGAGAAATTCTTTTAATATTTCCAATATGGCAGAATCGATTTTCATGCTTCTCCTATGGAAAATTCCTAACTTTAATTTTTATAAAATACAGCAGCCCCATCCTACATTAATCAGTGAAAATCCTAGCACCCACATCCTATATAGGTTCGGTTTAGGTTGACATTATATATTTGTCATTTAATTAATTACACAGCCATTACCTACAAGGACAAGGATGTGCTCAAGAGGCATAAAACATGCTATTAAATTTATTTAATTCATGTAAGGTTGATACTGAAATATATTCCTAAACCCCCATTAAATTCAGATTTGGTTTCTTAGACTAAAAAGTGCTCATGATCTATTTATATTTTTGTCACATAATCATCCCTATTAAACCATGGGTGTGCTATAGATACCTATAAACAGGTTGTCCATCTAGTTAAAAAAAAAACTTAAAACACAACCAAGCTCACTAAAACAGAATCGGTTTAATCATACTAAAGCTCAAGACATTAATTCAAAATTTCAGCTAAACAAAGCCAAGGGTGCGTGAAGGGAAACCTATTTATCATGCTGTCTAATTAGTTTAAAACCAGACTTAGCATACCCCCAAAATTACCAAACAGAATCGGTCCAAAAATGTTAATGACAATATATTCTAAAGCTCACTAATCCTTAATAGGTGCGTTAAAACAGAGGGTTTTAGGCATGCTGTTTTATTATTTTGATTTACCAAGAATATTTGATGCACTAACCTATAATCAAACAGCCCCCAAAGTTCATCAAGAGATCATTTCAAAGCTTTTTTTTTTATGCTTTCAATTATGGTCCAAGAGCATAGCATGGCAGAATCAAAGAATATAAAATAACTAAGAGGGTTATTTCCTAAGTATGCCTTACAATTTGATCAGAGGAAAGAATAGAATGTTTTGGTGCCTACCTCTTGTGAGTTCACTAGGAAATCGAATGGAACAGCACACTCAGCTCTTCAACGATGGTTGTGCGCACCAAGGGAAAGAAGGATGTTCTAGAGTTCAATCCTCTTTACTAATGGACCTTCGACTGAATTGGGGAGGAGAGGAAGGAATGTAGCTTAAGCTCCAAAACTTCTTGCTTGTTGTTGCACGGTTAAGTAAGATTAGAGGAGAGAAGATATGCTCAAGTGTCTTGCTATTTTTCTTTCCTATGGAGTTCACGTCCTGTGGAGGAGATGTGAGAAGGAACATGCAAGCTTTGGTCCCCTCCTTTAATATGTCACGGTCTTTGTGTGGGAGGTGCGGATGAGATGGAGTTTTATGTTTCTCTCTAATGTTTCTCATGGTCAAGAGAGGTGGGAAAGAAATGGAACGAGTCAAGTTTGTTTCTGATTCAATGAGATAAACATTTTGCTTGCTGCTCACTCATTCAGCGCCCAAGGAGAGGAAGTGTGAAAGTTTGAAGGCTGATGGAGGGTGGATAAGTTATCTAGCCTTAGAGGATGAGTTGTGGGTCACAAAAAGGGGCCTTGGCCTATGCATGAAAAGGGAGCTTCCAAGTGTCCTCCTTGAGCCAAGGTGTCGTGCATGCAAAGGGTGGAAGAGACTTTGTACACACAATAATCATGCATTGGCTGATTTGGTTGTGATAAGGTAGCCAACCAATCAGAATTTTCCTACACATCCTAGGCGTACATTTAGAGGAAATAAGGATGGGTTTTGGCCATGTGGAGATCACTAACCAATTAGGAGTTGCCTTGTGAGATTCTTAAGATGAGGTTAGGATAGATAAAAATATTGGGCTGAACCTAAAATGTTCCTTAAGGCCCTTGGCCATTCGGCAATCACATAAAAAGAAGCCAAAAATTATAAGCCCAATGGTGTTACTAATTTATGTATTAGCTCATAAAATTATAAGTTCCCAAATTTTTTAAGTATTTTTTTTTAATTTTTGCTATATGTTATCATTAATTTATTCCTTCACCTCTTAACTAAAATTTCACAGGGCTAAAATAATTACTCACTTACCATGGTGATTCAAATAATTCCCTAACTTGAATTAATTCCTTTCTTGGAGAAAGTAGCTATATAATCCGCAAACCATCCATGTATCAACACATAAGTCAAATTCCACATGTATCCATATTCCTCATGGCAATATATGTATATACACATATTTTCCTAATTTAGTGGGATGTTACAAAATGTCTCATTTTTAAAATTAAATATTTATTTTCCATTGGAACATGAATTGGTTCCATAATCTAATTCAATTCCATCCTAGCCTATACAAGAGCATCATTTTGAAATAAATGTCCTACACGTTCCTAATCGTACTTTAAATAAGGTTCTAGTTAGACGGGATGTTACATAATATTAATCTCTTGCCGCAGCAATCAATCATTGCGCAGTTTTGCGACAACCAATCCATGCCCAATATCAAATTAACAGAGGCCAGGGGCAAGATAATCAAATCAATAGTGTAGCCCCTGCCTTCGTAGATAAACCCGACTTCTTTACAAATGAAGGAGGAATCACTAACCTCTCCTGTAGCCGTAGTAATACGCATAGGAGGGATCATCTGTGATACTCTTAGCCCCAATCCTTTTGCAACATATTCAGCCACGAACGAATGTGTAGCTCCCGAATCAAATAATACAGACAAATCAATATTCGAGATAAAAATTGTACCTTTAACCAGATTAGGCGCTTTCTCTGTTTGCTGCACATTTGTAGTATAAACACGCCCAACCGTAGGAGCAGATGGCAAGGCCTGCAGATTCGCAACCTGCCCAGTATTACTGTAACAATTGTTTGCATAATGCCCAACCTTACCACATTTAAAACAAGAATTTGGAGCTGCAGTACAAGGGCCCTGATGAAACCTCTTACACTTGTCACATCTAGGATTAGAATTCCTGCCATTGAACCCACTTCTCTGACCACCACCCCTCTTAAACTGACCCGGAGACTGCCTCACCTGCAACCCCCTACCTCTATTATTATTCTGATGGTAGCCACCCTTGTTACTATTACCTGGAGGACCGGATGTCCTCAAAGAACCAGACTTCGGATATCTATTATAAACACTTTTAACCCGTTTGCACTGGGTCACAAGATCTGCAAAATTCCTCACAGCAGTATTAGACATTCTTTTTGCAATCTTCTCATTCAAACCTCTCTGAAACTTAGCAGACAGAAACTCAGGAGTCGGCAGCACACCCTCATAATTAGCAAATTTCACTAGCTCATTGAACTTCGCCACATAGGCATCAACAGCCATGGTACCTTGTACCAATTTCTCAAACTCACCTTGTTTAGCTTCCCGAACATCCCTGGGAAGTACTCTTCATGAAATAATCTTTCAAATAAAGCCCAGGTAATTTCTTTCCCCTGAATAACAAAAGGATGAGTGTAGTATACCACCACTCGTGGGCATCTCCCTCGAGAATATAAACAGAATACAAAAATCTCTGGGGATCCTGACACCCCATAACCTGAAATATCTTCTTCATACCCATCAACCAAGTAGTCACTACCTTCGGGTCCCTTAACCCCTGAAATGCTGGCGGTTTATGCTTTCTGAAAGAAATGAGCCTTTGCTCGTCACTACCAACAAATACTTGCCCAGCAACTCTAGCAGACTGAGCAACCACAGAAGGATCCACAGAAGGCTCTGGGATATAAGTAGGATCAGTAGTGTGACGACTAGCCTCCCCAAAATGACGATTAGCCCCACTCCCCTCCTGCTGAGGTGTAACAGATGACGTACGGGTATGAGTCTCTGTAGCCGTATGTGGAAGAGAATCATCCCTCCTGTTACGAGCCCTCTCTGCCCTTATCTCATTCAGAAAGGCATGCATCATATCCTGATTATTTTTCATCAGGGTCTCGGTCATATTTCTATTCGCAGCAGTCTCTTCCTACAGAGCATTCAA
The DNA here is from genome assembly GCF_033153095.1 of Gastrolobium bilobum. Taxonomy (NCBI): domain Eukaryota; kingdom Viridiplantae; phylum Streptophyta; class Magnoliopsida; order Fabales; family Fabaceae; genus Gastrolobium; species Gastrolobium bilobum. The sequence goes on along the minus strand of NW_026895122.1, from coordinate 132,715 downwards.
AACTGCAGTAATAGGATCTGGTGCTACTAGACGACCTGTACCTCGGGTTCCACGGCGACCTCGTGCCCTACTCATGATATCTGTACATGTAACACAAAGGAATGAGTCAAAGGAATGAATTGATTAGACCCACACTGAGGAATCACATATGCAGTAATCATAAACAGTTCACAGATAGCTATGCAACACAAAATACAGTTATGCATTATCAGAGTTCCCTAACAAAACTGCTCTGATACCATAAAATGTAACAGCCTGTTGTACACCGATATTGTTAACATTAATTATGATATTAAGCGCAGTTACAATCACAGCAATTCATTGATAAAAATGCGAATAAACTTTTTCCGATTATTATGCGAGCATTTAAAACCATAAAAAGCGTAATAATTAAAATTGTGACTGTAACAGTAAACTCTTTGCGGAATACTTATTTAAACTATTCTTCTAACTTATTTTACTTGTTAAAAGCCACTAAGGGGTTCCCCTAAACCCACTTAGTTAATTTCTCAATTTTACGTTTTCTGCCTATCCGAACATGATTCGGTATATTTATTTATATCGTCACAGTTGTCTTCGAGTTCGTCTCATCTTTAGTATCTTTTACGGGACTTAATTACCTTTCTAATGAACCATCACACGAGATATTTCGATCTCGTTTGCTCCGGATATCGTCGTATGAAGTTGGACGAGCAAAGCTGCCAGCCAACCCCAAAACAGCTCCAAACATCCCTCACTAAATGAATTACAGCAGATAAACCAATCACTCAAATACTCTCAAAGTAACTAAGCATTTTAGGGACAAGAAAATACTCACAAGCTCCTCTTCACACCCTTGGGTTGCTACGGTTTTAGAAGAAGAATTGAGCTACTTAATGTCTCCTTCGGTTGGAAGTGGAAATTGAGCTGCTTAACATCAAACAAAAAAAACCAACCGACTAGAATCACACGGTCATGTGCTATGCTTTGAACCAAGTGAGGACCGATTGATGTCTTAAAACAAATTGAATTTCTCTAGGCCGTGTGAAAGGAAAGGAAAGGAGAAGCTAGGGCGGTCATGTGCTTTGAATGGGAAGAAAAGGACCGACTTGGTGTTTTGAGACAAGCAAGGAACCGACTTGGATTTCTTAACAGTCAGAATTCTCCTTGACACCACTTCTTGCTTAATTTTCCAACTTGTAAGCATGACAAGGCTGCACCTTTGGTTTATTAATTCCACCGCTTGGAGTTGCTTCCTTTCTTTTCTTTTCTTTTTTGATTTAATCCACTTACCTTCCAAGGAAGGAAAGCCAACGGACATCACCCACAAGAAACCGACTTGCATCTCACCTTCTTTGGTTCAATAGACTATTAATTTCCCTTTTTCATTTGCCTTTGTTCCACCGCCAAGCCACTTGATTTCTCTGCTTATTTAATTCCTTTGATTGTTTTATGTTTCCTTGGCCGTAGGAAGAAAGAAGGAAAGCTATAAGTGGTCATATGTTTAAGCATGACAATGATTCCCAAGCACGACAAGGATTAAGCACGACAAGCACCTCACTTCTTTTATTTTTATTTTTTCTTTGATTAACATCTTAATATTTAAACTTAAAAATGTGAGGTGTTATACTTGATGGGGCAGTATTTGTTGATGATTATCCGTTTTGTGCAGTCCTCCCATACCTTGCTTTCTTCTGGGCCAATGAGAACTCTTGATTCTCTGCTCTTCACGTTTCCTGGTGCTTAATGGTTCATCGCCTCTGCTTTTAGAAGACTTCGTTTCCATGTTTCCTGCAAAAGGGAAAGAGACATTAAATGAGTGGAGCGGGTGCATTAAATGCTTCTCAGTCTGTTCCCCTTTTAATATATTTTAAAGGAATACATCACCATACGTTCCCCCACTGTGTTTTTGTCACAAATGTGTAAAACAAGTGATTTTCATGCTGAAGTTGCTCATCAGATGAGGGAACGTAAGGTATTTTGCCATCAAAATGGGCTTAGATGGGAACAAATTTACGTTCCATCAACATGCAAATGCAAGTAATAATCTAATAGCTTCTAATTTAGCAACGGGAGCATAAGTTTCATCATAATCAATACCTTCCTCTTGATTATAACCTTTAGCAACAAGTCTAGCTTTATTTCTAGTAATTATGCCATTTTCGTCAAGCTTATTCCTGAAGACCCATTTGGTTCCAATTATTGGATAATCATTTGGTTTTGGCACAAGTTCCCAAACTTGATTTCTTTCAAATTGATTTAGTTCTTCTTGCATTGCCAAGAACCAATGTTCATCAATAATTGCTTCATTCATGGTCTTAGGCTCAATTTGAGAAACAAATGCTAAGTGATTACAAATATTTCTAATTGAGTTTCTAATAGTTACCCCTTTGGATATATCACCAATTACCACATCAATGGTATGTTCTCTAGCTACTCTCCAATCTTGTGGTAGATTGTTTTCGTCATTGCTTTGTTGACTTGGTGTTTCTTCATTATTTGCTTCATCTTCTTTTTATCTTTCATCCTTTTCTTTGTCATCCAAGTTTATGTTTTCCATGCTTTCTATAAGATCATCATCACAAGGTTCCTTTCTAGGCAAGACATTGTTAGTCTCATTAAATACAACATGAATAGACTCTTCAATGACCATTGTTCTTTTGTTATAGACTCTATAAACTCTACTTGTGAGTGAATAGCCTAGAAATATGCCTTCATCGGCTTTGGAGTCAAATTTGCCAAGGTTTTCTTTTCCATTGTTTAAAACAAAACATTTGTAACCAAAGACATGAAAATATGAAATATTGGGTTTTCTTCCTTTGTAAAGTTCATAGGGAGTTTTCTTCAAAATAGGTCTAATTAAAGCACGGTTCATAACATAACACGCGGTGCCAACGGCTTCCGCCCAAAAATATTTTGGAAGATCATTTTCATTTAACATGGTTCTAGCAAGTTCTTCCAATACACGATTTTTCTTTTCTACAACTCCATTTTGTTGTGGAGTCCTAGGAACGGAAAAATTATGTTCAATGCCATTTTTTTCACAAAAGGTTTCAAAATCTTGATTTTCAAATTCTCCACCATGATCGGTTCTAATTGAAATAATATTTCAAGATTGTTCATTTTGAATAAACTTGGCTAGTCTCTTGAATGATTTAAAAGAATCGCTTTTATATGTAAGAAATAAGATCCAAGTATAGCGAGAATAATCGTCTAGAATGACCAATGCATAGTAATTGCCACCAAAGCTCATGGTTCTAGTTGGTCCAAAAAGATCCATATGCAAAAGTTGTAAAGGCTTTGTGGTAGAAACAATATTTTTTGATTTAAAAGAAGCCTTTACTTGTTTTTCCATTTGACAAGCATCACAAACTTTATCTTTTTCAAATTTGAGCTTTGGTAATCCAATTACTAGGTCTAAGGAAATCAATTTTCTTAATTGACTCATGCCAATGTATGTTATTCTTCTATGCCATAACCAAGAGTCATCTTCCTTACTAATCAAACATTTATCGTCATTTGAAGGCATACCATCTAAGTCTATCATATAAATATTATCCACTCTATGACCAAGAAACTTAACTTGCCCATCAATTAGACTTTCGATTTTACAAGAGGTTGAGTCAAAAATAACTCTATAATTTTTATCACATAATTGACTAATGCTAAGCAAGTTATGTCTAAGACCCTCAACAAGTAAAACATTTTCTATAGAGACGGAGGAGGAATTACCAACCTTTCCAATACCGAGTATCTTTCCTTTGTTGTTATCTCCATAGGAAACATGTCCATGCTCTTTCTTTGTGAAAGATTGGAATTTAGTTACATCTCTCGTTATATGACTTGAGCAACCACTATCCAAGTACCACTTAGAGCTTTTAGCCTTCAAACAAACCTACATCACAAAGTCAAGATTTAATCTTTGGTACCCACACCTTGTTGGGTCCTTGTGTGTTAGTCTTGGGCTTAGTTCCCTTAGGAACCCACACTTTCTTTTGCCCAATAATACCATTCTTTCTAACTTTACATGTGGAAGCACTATGACCTTTTCCACCACAATGAAAACATTTAATGAATGGACTACTTGTCATGTAGGATGGAGAGATGAAAAAGTTTTTATATAATTTTTCTTGTGTGATTGTGTCAAAGCCTAAGCCGGATTTGTTAAACATGCATCTTTGTTTACCAAGCAACACATTTAAGTTATCTCTACCACATGTGAATTTGCTTAGAGTTTCATTTAAATCATCAATTTCTTTGTTTAGATCTTTACATGATGTACATGATGATGAAGATGCATGATCACTTGAAGATAGACATTTGATACAACTTGTGCTAGCATCAAGTAATTTGAGAGTTTCATTTTCATCTTTTAGATCTTTCACTTCCTTTTCTAAAGATGTAATTTTCTTTTCCAAATAAGTAATAGTTTTTCTTGATGCTCTAAGAGTTTTAACATATTCTAGTGTTTCATTATGCATTTCTTGAAACATTTCAGACAACTCATCATATGAAGGCAAAATAGTAGAGCAAGATGAGTTTACCTCGGTATCGGATTCATTTTTGTCTTCATTTTCCATTAGACATATATGTTGAGTTCCTTTACTTGATTTCTCCGGTGGTCTCCCATTTTGCATGAAATATAGGTTTTCTTATTCCTTGGAGCCATCATCGGAGGAACTAGATTCGTCATCCCAAGAAAGATAAGCCTTCTTGAAATTCTTTCTATCCTTGCCTTGCTTCTTTTCATATTTGTCTTTCTTTTGAATGTTTGGACAATCCGATTTGTAGTGACCGGTTTTTCCGCATTCATAGCAAGTGATGGTGAGTTGTGAGGATCCTTCGTCTTTAGATCTTCTTCTAGGAGGAAATGCGGGTCTCCTTGAAAAAATTTTCTTAAAAATTTTCCATACTTCTTCACGAAGAGGCTCATCTCATCTTCATCAAGATCACTTTCGGAATCTCCATTTTCTTTTTCCTTATTCTTCTCTTTGCTTGGTGTTGAGGCTTTTAAGGAAATTCCCTTACTTTTCTTGATGGCATGTTCCTTCAATGTTATCCTACTTAGCTCCATTTCATACTCTTAAAGTTTGCCGAACAAGGTTGCAAGATCCATGGTTTTCAAATCTTTTGATTCTGTTATAGCCGTCAACTTGGGTTGCCATTCCCTATTGTGCACACTTCTCATCACCTTAGCAAACAACTCAAGGTTAGTAAAAGATTTATCTAAAGCATTTAGATGAGTTACAAGGTGTGTGAATCTCTTTTGCATACTTTGAATACTTTCATTTTCATGATTCTCAAACATTTCAAATTCTCTAGTGAGTGCATTTAATTTTGTAAATTTAACATCACTAGTTCCTTCATGGGTTATTTGAAGAATATCTCACATTTCCTTAGCATTCTTAGAATTTGAAACACGAAAGTATTCATCACGACCTAAGGCATTTGTGATCAAGTTTTGAGCTCTAGCATTCCAATTTCCTTTCTTAATTTCATCTTCGGTGTAATTATCTATATCTTTAGGAACATCTTCATCTTTCGCATTTTTTATAGTAGGTGGTGTGTATCCTTTTTCAACTACATTCAGAATTCTTAAATCATTATATTGAAGAAATATTTTCATCCGAGTCTTCCAATAAGAATAATCGACGCCATTGAAAAATGGAGGTCTAGTACTAGACGATCCCTCAAGGGGTATATCATGGTTCAAAGGAGCCATCCCTTCTCTTGAAGCGGTTAAGCTCTTTACACAAGAGTTCAAGCTCAGATACTACTTGTTGGACAAGTGGCTTCAATACTCAAGAGAGGAGTGAATTGAGTTTTACAAAATCTTTTCGCAAAGTACCTCCTTTGATATCTTAAAGATTATTTCTTCAATAAAGTGATTTAATAAGGAAAAATCTAAGTCTAAGAGCAAGTGTAATGATTAACAAAGTAAGCAAGCGAATATATAAAGACAATCTAAAATGCAATTTTAGTACTTAAATAAAGAGATTAAGGCTAGAGAAATTGCAAACTAGATGTATCCTGGTTCGGTCACCACCACCATGACCTATGTCCAGACTGAAGTCGTTCGATCAATTCTTTTTACTAACTATCAAGCTTGAGGGTGCTTGACAAACCACTACAACCTTTCAAGACTTCGGGCTCTTGATGCCTCACAAATTTTCACTCCAAATTTTCTTAGGAATTTGGTGACCTTACAAGTGTATAGGGTTCACTCCCTTAACTACTCAAGAAATCAAAGGAAGGTGTTTAACAATGGCTAAGTACTCTCAAAGTACAAATAACACAAGTTGAAGAACAATGATTGTTGACACTCTCACAAGAATAAAGCTCAAAGTGAATTTATGATCAAGAAGACAAGAATAATGCAAATAGAATGAGAATTAATGAGTAATAATGACCAAGAAGTGTGTCACATCAAGGGGAACAATATTCTCTATTTATAGAGGGCCCCTATGGCCTTTTTCACACTCATTTTTGCAAACTAGCCGTTTTATAGCCATTATTTTGTCTTCTACACAGTAGGTAATCGATTACCATTGAGTGGGTAATCGATTACCATTGTTGGGTAATCGATTACCAACCTGTTGAAAGGTTGGATTTCACCCTAAAATGGTTTTCTCTTGATTCACATCAGTTTCAAATATTGTTTAAACATTTTATGAACATTGAAAACTATATTTTCATGCTAGGAATGTATTTGAATGTCAAACGATGATTTAATGCATGTATTTGAAAAATACTTTGAGCTTCGTTCACGTAAGGAATCAATTACCTTTTCAAATGATCCTAAGTCCTATACTATATTACTTGGAGATTGCTTGGACTTAGAGACTTATCTTGAAGCTTGAGTCTTGATCTTGTTTAGATTTCTTTTTTATGGTTGCACCTTGAAGCTTTCTTTCCATGCTTTGTTTGTTATCATCAAAATCGTTGAACCTTTATATTTTTTACGTAGAGTGCATGGGTTCCACATCATTCATAACCTTGAACATTAATTGACATTAGGATCCTAAGACTTAAGTTCACAACTTAAGACAATTCCAAGAATCACAATCCAATTCTCTAATATTATTCACTTTTAAGCCTTTCTAACTAAATTAATTAAACTCTAAGCCACTAACTCAAAGATCAACCAAATCAAGGTCGTATTACCTTACTTGGCCGTGGCATATACTAAGGTCTCACATAATGGAAAACCAACTCACACTTTAATCCACAAGTGGAATTAATCATTAATTACACAATCAAACCCTAATTCATCATCCTTTACCATTTTGCAACCTAACACCCTAATTTAATGGACATGGCCGAAATGTACATAGGGGTATTCCTTGTGATTTTTCATCATTTAATTATACAATTAAGTGGTTTTCATCTCACCTTAAGCTTAAGTTAGCAATTGACCCCTTAATTAGGTTTAATTAGCAAATCCTAATTAGGTTTAGTTGGAAACCCTAAGTGAACATAAATTTAGGGTTTTTCATTTATTTATATCCCTTATATAATTCCACATCATCACTTATGCATTAGTTCATTTACTTCACTAATTACATGATTAGTGGTTCTAAACCCTAATTAGGTTAAATTTTAGGATTTAACAGTTAATTAATCAATTATGCTTAATCCTCCTCACTTGGTCCCTCCATTAGTGTCCTAATTAAGTCTTAGAATCATTTTTAAAATATCAAACCGAAGGATACATCATATGGTCGAAATGCATAGTGATCGAATTTAGGGTTTTTACATATTTTTCTACACACTTTCTTTATTTAATTAAATCCCTCTAGCCATTTGTCCACAAAGGTATCATCTTTATAATTTTTAACCAAACCCTAATATTAGTGAAGAGGGAAGAATTATAGCACGGTGTTTTTAGGGTTCTAAGTTCATCCACATCAAGAACAACTCACACATCCACCAAAGGTAACACTTTTAGTTATTATCATCAAGACTTCATTTTTAAGAAAATACAGCATCATTATCATCATAAACTCATTATGGCCGAAATTAAAAATGGAGGAAAGGAGGGTTTTTGCTCATTTTTTCATGGATTCAAGTCTTACTTCTCCAAGATGGCTCCTTTAGTTCAAGCTCCAACCTTTACTTACCAAGAATGCTTCTTTTTCACCAAGAACACACCTTCATGAAATATTCAAGAATTTAGAACCAAGAACATAAATTTAAAAGAGTAAATGTAGAGTTTTTTAAGAAGAAAATGCAAGGAACTTACACTAGAAACTCATAGAATGACCAAAGGAAGTGTGTTCTTCAAAAAAAAGCTTCAACCACCATTTTTTGCCATAAGAGGAAAGAATATGCAGCTGCTGTTTAGAGGAAGTGCAGCCACGAAAATGAAGGTCCAAGGGTCAAGAACACAAGTTTTCACAAGTTCAAGAGCTAAGGAACAAGATTGGTGAAGGGTGTTTTGAATTTTAATGAAATTTAAGTGGTGGAATCTTAGAGAGAATGTGGAGAAAATTTGAAAACTCAAACTTAGAGAGAAAGGGTGGCTGTTGGGAGCTGATGGGCTGTAAGAAAGAGAATCTCCTTATATTTTTAGGGTTTTGCTATGTCATTAAGTGGCTTTCTGTCATTTAGTAACACTTGGTGTAATTTCTCTTTGAACTGTTATTAAATTTTTACTCAGAAACCCCCAAGATCCCAACTTTAAGTAATTAATATTAAGTTTGTTTAATTAACATGTATTAACTCAAAAATCTAGTTAGTATATTACATATACGCTTATTGTTGTTTAACTACACTGTAGTCCTTACGAGTATTGTTAATTGTACCCGGACTTCATAACTTTTTTAACTTTACATCATTGGTCTAATTATGACTTGTTTGGCATCTATTGGACTTATATTCCCTATTCTCATCTTTTTCTCATTTCAGAACTATACCGGCTGCTGTCATAGTAGTACAAAATACCCGATAATAGTGATTTTATCAAAATACCTCTATGGGTATCAGGATTTACTGAATCAAATCCTCTTATTATTTATGATAATTATATCCTTAGAATAGTCCTCTAACTTAAATCCACTGATTAGGATTAATCAGATACCTGTGACTGCCTCATCAGTACAAATTATTAGGTAAAAACTCAATTTCTCAGAATTCCCATAATATGGGTGTCAATCTTTACAGAATTGAATTCTAAACTTATCTATGATACTAGTAACATTAGAATAAATCTCTAACTCAGATTCACCTAGTTAGGGTTATTCTACTATCTGTTGCTGCATCAGCAGTTAAAAATAACAGGCAGAAACTCACCTGTTTAGAATACCCTCAATATGAATATCAAAATTCATTTAATTTCTTCCTCATCTCATTAATATGACCATTAGATCCTCATAATAACTCTCTAATTTTGAGTTATCCACATTAGGGTTATTATATTGTGCAACATAAGTTTATTGCCTTAATTTTGACCTTGTGGTCGTTTGTTGTAGTCCTAAAAATAACCTCTTTGTTCCTGTGGGACATCTGATGCTGCTCGGAAGAACCCACAATGGAAGGTTTGTACATTAGAATGCCTTTTTAGTTCTGCTCATTCATTTATAATGACTGAATTCATATTATGCACCATAAAAAGGATATATATTTTATCCAATTTAGTTCACCAAAATTTATCCAACAATGTCAGACACAAACACCTCATTTTTATATTTGTTCATTGATATCATTTGATTATGATTGAGCTCATCTGGTTTTCTGCTTACTCATACTGTAATTCTGTCACGTTTACAAGATGTGGGCTATGTGACAATATGAGTGGTGCAATTAGAATTTTTCTAATTTATCTAATTATGATTTTAGATTGATTTGTCTTGGGGTGTTGCACAAGCCACAATTAAGATCGACTAGCTCACAACATTTTCTAGTCATTCCAACTTTGGTTAATACCAAAGCGTCTTGCACAGTGAAGTAAAGGAGATAATCTCACTCGGAACATCAAACACATATAACAACAATCAGGTTTGGTTGGTCTTACTGTTGAGAAATTCCTATTTACATCTTGTTTAAGTCTTTGATTGTTGCATGAGTTTAAATTCAAATAAATCGTTGTGTTTTATGTGACAAAATTCATGGTATCTCGAAGTCTAATTATTGTATATTACACACGAGTAGTTAATCCTATAACTAAAAAAAAATTCTTTCTCTTTTCCCCTCAATCTTTCTTCTCTTATTTATTTGTTCATGTATTTTTTTAATCTCTATTTTTTTCTTCTATGTATCTTTATTTTTTACTTATAATGTTTATATATATATATATATATATATATATATATATATATATATATATATATAATTTTTATCCTTTTTTATTTCTTTGTATTTTTCTTTGGATTCGTCTCTTACGTTTGAGATAAATATATTCTTGATGTTGATGTTGATTTAATGAAAAGTGGAATCGAATGGGAAAGAATGAAATAAAATTTTATCGTATTATTATTTAAATAGTTAATAAATGAAATGAAGGAAAAAATTTATTTCATTGTTTGGGAAGTGAACGTAATGATAAGAATTTTAATAAACAATATTCCATACTATGGAAAGGATTAAAGAAGAGGTATTGGAATATATTTTATAAGTTCTATGTGTATTTTAAATAATTCGAGCTTTATTTCTTTTCACTTTATTCTTGTCTACTAATCTAAACATAGTTTTAGCAGCATATATGCTTTAAAGTAATTTAAAGAGTCTTGCTTGATAATAAATATTGGATCCCTAAACTAGTTTGAGATAAATAGTTTTACATGATTCTAGGGACATATATAACAATTATTTGACATTAGTTCTAGTTTACAATAAAATTAGCGTTTGACTGAAGGACAAAAAAAAGTATTGACACACATTCTTTACCACCTTGAAAATAGTTTAGAACAAGAAGATATCCTAGAAGAATATAGCCAAACTTTTTTTTTTTTTTTGTATATCAATATAGCCAAACTTCTACTCATCCTAAAAGTATATTATTTATGTTTTATATGGACCACTACAAGAAAACCGCAATATAGAGTCGGTGTCTTGGTGTCCGTTTTAAAAACCGACCTTAAAAATCTCTCTCTCTCTCGACGCTAAGTATTCCTTCCGCGTATCTCATTTTTACTTTTATTTTCCTTTTTCACAACACAATTTCATTTTTTTTTTCTCTCTATTTCTGAACGGCCACTTTTTATTTCTCTTCCTCTCCTTCTCCTCCCTTACCCTAACCCTAATCCTACCTTTTTCCCCTATCAATTCCAAATCTTCAATTTCCATTCCACAATGATTCCCCAATTTCAAACTCAAACTCCTTCACCGGAACCTCCCCGTCGCTCCTCCGAATCTCATTCAACCAAAACCATGGCGGCGGCTTCCGCGTCTACAGCTGCGACCCCTTTCGGGAGCCACTGCTACTTCGCTGGCGGCGGAATCGGTCAGGTCGAGATGCTCTTCCACGACAACATAATGGCGCTCGTCGGTGGCTGATCTTTACCTCAGTTCCCTCCAAACAAGGTCATGGTCTGGGATGACCACCAGGGAAGGTGCTCGGCGAGCTCTCATTCTGAACCGTCCTTCGCGGTGTTCATCTCTGCCGGGACCGGTGCGTTTATTGTTTTAAGGTTTAAAAAGTGAAGTATTAAATTTCCTTTCGTGGTATTAAACTAATATAAAATAAAATAGAATTATAAGTTTAGGATTTCGCCCCAGAAACCCTAGGTTTGGATCTTGCTTCGGAGTTGAAATTCGGAGTTTTTCCCCCCGCATTAGGTTTTCGCAATTATATGTTAAACCCCATGTGGATAGCTTGCATTTGATATTGAGCTGAGAATTTTAGACGATTAAGCTGGTGGGTTGTCTTCAAGTTTGTCTCTTGCATCCGAAGAAGTTTCATTTGGTGCCCTAGTTGGTTTAGAGGGTAATATGAGCTACTAGGTATTTCATTTTGAGTTGGGAGGGAACATGTTACAAATAAAGGGGCTTTTTTATTTTTATCTTTTAACTGTTGTCTATCATTTTTGGATTGTATTTGTGGATCCAAAGTGATTTGATTAAATTTTGCAACTTTCTGTTGTCTCTTGTAATTTGCTAGGTGGGCCATCTGCTAGGTACACTGGAAGATCTGATTCATCTCCTTTGCCATTTGCTTACAATAGGTGTTGTTGCTATTTGAGCAGGAAGTCTCTCGCTTGATTTGTGTAATCAGCTTCTTGTTAATGCAAGGTAAGGATGCGTACTATAGACCCACACAATGAGTTTCACCCTTTACTGGACCCCTTGCATTGCCAGAGTTTTATAGTATCAGGTTGTCTTTTTTTTTAATTGATTTATGACATTGGTGTTGTCGTGTTGGCGGTAGTATAGCAGAGAAGATGCTTTTGAGGTATATATTTAAAATTTTATAACTGTTTGGTTATGTTTGCCTTTTTTAGAAGTTAATGGTTTTATATGGGGGTATGAATTGTCAACTTCGGTTTCTGATTATAACTATCTAGTTGTTTAAATTTTCTTTCCTCCAGCAGCCGGACTGGGTTTTATATTGTGAAAACTGGACTCAGTGTGGACTAGAGTATAGGATTTTGTATTCTTTTATTTTCCTAAATATATCTTATGTCTAGCATTCCAAAAGTAGTCTGTAGACTAAAGTTTGATATCACGATTTATTTGGGGCACTGTATATTTTTAATTGCTATCCATTTGTATCCTTACAAGTCAGAATATAAGAATCAGCCTTGCATGTTTGGGGTCCACCAATGGGTCTAAATTTGGGATATATAGTTTTTGGTGTATTAGGATTTCAGTGCATATCCTTTTGTGGTTGAAGGAAGTCCAATAATGCTTAGCCATATGCGCTAATCCTTTTTTCAATTATACATCCTGTTTCCTTCACTTTTTTTTTAAACGATATGAGTCATGTGATAATACTATTTAATATTTTTTGGTTTTCTTTCTTCAAGTGTTGATGAGTTGAAGAATAAGTAAGGATTGTGGTGAGAGAACTTGTTTTAGTTAATTTTTTATTGGTGGGGTTGAATGGTTTTGATGTCGTCTTGTATCTATTATTTTTGCTAAATTGAGATTTCTTACTTTCAAAGTTTTTGCTGAACCTGATACTTATTGTAACTTCCCCCCTTTTACTCAAATAAGATATGCTTTATATACATGTTTTGGCATCATACTCTGCGAGGAGATATTGAACTTTTAACAACATCTTATTCATCTTGTCTTGATCAGGAAAAAGAAACAATTTATTTATTCAATGCCAACTACCTTGCTATGTTTCTGTCTAACTCTTTCGGGGTTTATTCTAGGCAAGTTTATGGTGGAACCCACAGGTATTTGTTATGGCTTTTTTTTGCTTCTAGTTTCTGGTTGCTACTTACAAGACTTCAATGCTCATCTACATTTTAATATTAGTGTAAGAGAATGTCAGCTGCATGCATTGCGATGGTAACAACTGTATGATTTGCCTCTATTTATGTCTGTTGTCATCAATGTTGTTTGTAGGCAAAAATAAGATCCAAAATACAACTATTTGGGATGATCTGGAATCTCTTGTTTATGTGCTCATGTACTTCTTAAGAGGAAGGTTGGATACTTGATAGACACATTTACTTTACCCCCTACTAAATTTGGATATCTTACAATATATATATATATATATTTGCAGTCTTCCTTGGCAGGGACTGAAGGCTGGCTCCAAAAAGCAAAAATATCACTCACGCCCCTCCGACTCCGACAAAGATCGATCCCTCCGCATCTCCTCCCTCAGGTACTCTCATTGCGTCTCTATTTTCAAGTTTTGTTGAATTGTATTGCTTGGAAAAAAATAAAAAATTGGTTGTTGTGATTTGAAATAATAGGTCAGCTTCGGTTAGGCTTATTGATGCGAATCAGAACATGGTTAGTTACTTCATCGTTTCCTTTGTTAGGAGTACTTAATGTTCCAATTCCATCATGAATCATTTTCGATTTGTAGGTCGGAGTTGTGTCTAAGATTCAGGCACTTCAAATGGCTCAAGATGCTGAACTTGACTTGGTATAATTTTATTTTAATTTTTTTTTTGTTTCCTAAAGGCGTGGTTAGGTTGCACACTGTGTTTGAATAATGCACATGACGGATTCTATATATTTTTGCGGTTATCTGATTCCCTCTTCGGTGGATTTTCTGGGAGGATGGGGGAGCTCTTCTCTACTGGCATTTTTTTCAAACAGTTAAACTTGAATAATAGGCATGAATTTCTGTGGCCTTGTGTGTCCAGTGGTTACTGCCATTGAATTCCCGGAGTCCATTGGTGATATGAAGTTGAGAAATATTTAGGGAAAGAATTTCCTGACAATTTAGTTAGACTAATTGTCTTCATAATCAACCATATCGCTTATGCCTCATGTTCGAACTCTAGACACATCATTATTTGTATCTTCAACATTTTCACTATTTTTTAACATTTTTTGGTAAATCAGAACAGCTGAGAACGCCGCTTGTTTGTTTTGGATTTTGTCTTTGACTGATCATCTTGGAATGCGTAAAAATCCACCAGTACTGGCCGTGTCTTGCAACTGAGAACTGCAAATCAACTTCTGACAAATCTCAGTGATCTCCCCTATTATGCTTCTTCCTTGGTAAAGTTCCCTTTTACCTACTTTCATTTATTGAAGACTTAGAATGATATCTATGCTTCGATTTCCGGTACGTCTTTTTTATTTATTTGGCCTAAAATTTCAATTGTTTTCCATTTTGAAGAGGGTCTGGCCGGTCTGCATTTCAGGGTGTTAATGTTATTCTGTTTTTACTAGCTTACTGTAGTGTCATGTATAACTTAATGATGCTTTCCATTAGAATATTGTGATAATCTTAATAAAACTTTTTTTGTAAATAAAAGTGTAGAGAATTGTGGATGTAAATATTATTAACTTTATGATGGATGTAAATATTATTAACTTTATGATTTTATTTAAGAGTTATAATTTTTAAAAAATAATTATAAAATAATAATAGTAATAATAATTAAGCGTGATTCTTTCAAGTCAACTATTTTTATCACAATTCTATTTTATTATTATTTTCATCTAAACAAATACATGGATTTCAATTTAGGTAGGTGTACTATTTTGTCTTATTGTTATTAGTTATTACCTCACCACTTTAATTTTGATATGAATTGTCACGACTTTCACTGTTGATTGTCCATTTATTAGCTTTTAATGCTTATCACAGGGGCATGCTTTTAACTTATATTATTACAAATATATGGGATTTGGATGGTGCTGCAGCTGAGTGTGGCACAAAACTCTATATATCTAACTTGGATTATGGGGTTTCCAACCAAGATATTAATGTATTATTAATTTTAGTAATGATAATAATAATAATTATAGTTATTTTCAGAGTTTACTTTAAATGTGTTATGATCCATTTCTCTTTGTCGGTGGGCTTATAAGAGCTTTTTTTAGTGAGGAATGTTCAATTGGTTTCATTAACTTTATTAAATTAAATATCATTTCTGATCACAACCCCGTCGATCTGGTTTTTTTAATTTGGGCCACATCTCAGTTTTTTTTCCCCTTGTTTGGGGTACATCAAGGAGACATTAATATAATTTGAAACTAACATGTACCCAAGTCCCATCTCACCCCAACCACTAATGTTACACATCCAAAAAAAATAAAAATATGTAACCTTATTCTTTGTCAGTCCAATAATGTAAAGAGTTGAATCCTCTTGCCTGCCTTTCTCAGCTGCTGTTCTCGGAAGAGGGTGAGTTGAAAAGGTACTCCATTCATTAAGACAAGAGTGGGAGATCAAAGGGAACAATAGAAATTTTTTTGGAAACAGTTTAATCATCAAATCACAACAAAGATGCAAAGGCGCATCTATGGCCATGCAACTGATGTTGAGATTCGCCCTTTGAACGAGGAAAAAGCAGTTCAATCTGCTGTGGACCTTATTGGAGAACTCTTTGTCTTCACGGTAATATGGATTTAGATGTGCAATTTTCTAAAGCTGTCAATGAGACCAGTCCCAATAAAGACATCACATTCTAACTCTGGAAGCTATATCTTGGTGAATGGCAACACCCTCATGGAAATCTAAAGCACCAGTACAAGCCTTCAAAACGAAGGTAAATGTGTACTTGTCTGGTTCAAGTCCCATTTCTAACATTATATGATAAAATTTTATTGCTTTCTGGAATCGGTGAAGTCTAGAATAAGCTCTAATCATAGAATTCCACAGAATCAGAGATGGGTTAGTGATAGAATTGAATGTTGATTGAGCCAAGCTACATTGGTGGAAGAAAGAGTACGAATTGATGAGATGGGCAGTGATGGAATGATGATGTTGTTGGAGTCCTGAGACAATCAAACGGGCATGGATTTGAAGCAGAGGGTTCAAGTGTTTGCATGAACGAAGAAGGTGATGGTAATAGCTGTGGTGGTGGCAATGTTGTGGAATATTATTGGGGGATGAAGATGGAGTTTGAGAAATTGCAGAGGCATGGGCATGGTGAGTGTGGAGGAACCTATGGTTGTGAAGTGAAATTCTCTATGAACACCCAGCAGAAATTTTACTTGTATAGTTCACTAATTGTTTCTTTTTAAGAAAGATTCTGTCTATAGAATCATTGGTAATGATAATAGAGCATTTTTGTCATATGCAGAGGAATAGTGCAAGCAGGAGAACCTTTAATGGCTAGCAAAGTTGAAAACAAAGAAGGAAGTAACACATTCATGCCTGAATTTAGAGGGAGCAGGTCTACCCCACGTGGAAAGTTTTTTGGTTTATCTTGAGGATTTCATGTTAAACAAACAGCAACAGTTTTTTTTTTATTATTAATTATTTATTTTTGTATAGGAACTACCTCTGATGTTGGAGTTCCATCTCACATAGTTTTATACAAATTTTTGAGGTCTTGAGGTTAATTTGTGCGACCATTCTCTTGTATTTAAGCATGCTTTGTAATTTAGAACTTCTTTTATCAATATATATTTCTTCAGTCATTGAGTTTTCTAGTGAACACTTTTTTATTGAGAAGGTATTTACCATATTTTCCAAAGAAGTTGCCAGTTAAAAAGTTATATTAATTGAAATCACCAAAAAATTTAATTAAAAAAAAAATGGGCTATCAAAAACAAATAAATAAACAAAAAAACAGAATTACATGATTTAGCGGCGGTTCTAAACCGTCGCTATTAATAAAAAAAATTTATAATTTTTTGTAATTGGTGGCGGTTTCTATGCATTCAGCGTCGGTTTTATATTTAGCGTCGGTTTTATATTTCGGTGGTTGCATTAAACCGTCGCTAAATTATTCTACGTCGCCAGTTTCTGAGTCGGTTTTTAATTGGCCACCGAATATTTTAGTGGCGGTTTGAACCGCCGCTAAATCCAAAAAAAACCGCCGCTAAACCCCGCTTTTGGTGTAGTGGACAGTGATTATTCCGTAACAAAGTCACATATTAATATGCTTCGACGGTTTCGTTTTTTCTTGAAATACAACCTCTAAAATCCAAAGGCAACACATGACTCACATTCAATAGAAAATCCACGGACATGAGCTGTCTTGTTCTTCTTTCAAGAAAACCAAGACGAGTAAACTCTCACCATCTCTTCAACTACAAGGGTCAAGTTTATGAATGCTTGATCTATTATTGTCTAAGGCAATAAGGTTGGATTCCCCACTCTATCTATGTCTCATAGGCTTACAAACCCATTTGATCAGACCAAATCTTTACAACTGGGTCGATCATGTGATCTTTCTCTACACAAGCCTGGAACCGTCTTGGGTCAGAGCATCTTACAGTTGAGCCGCTTTATCCCATGGGTCTTCGATGGAACGCGATAAGGGGTGTACCTGCAAGACACTCTGACTCTCAATTCAGATATGGTTCAAGCAGGTTTAATTATGTAGGAGAAGATATGTATCTTAGTGTTAATAGGTATGTATTTATAGTGGAGAGATGAGCAGCTTGGGGAGATGTTACTTAGTGATCAGGTTTGCTTTGTCTTGGAGGCAAAGTAATAGAGCTGCCATGTTTAATGTTGAGGAGCTTGCTGTCATGGAGTCTTTAAGGTTGTGCTGCTTCCTGTGATAGCCTTTAATATTGTGTAGCTAGATGGCTGTCATGGAGCTTTTAATATTATGGAGCTTGCAGCCTTCTTGGACTAAGGCTTTGCTTCATTGTAAAGGTTTTAATTCTGGGCCTTGTATTTGTATAATATTTATCCAGATCAGAATCCCCCCAGCTCGGTGCTTATTGCCGAAGGCATGAGGAGCGAGATGTAAAAATGCATTGCGCTTGTTCCTTTATCTAGGACTATGGTCTGTACTTTGTATGAATACTTGAGAGTTTCATAGTTGTATCCTGCAGTTTTATACAGTTCATAATTCATAATGCATATATTTTGCGTACCTTTGTTATTGGCATGTTGTCGAGATGTAATGACGTATGCCAGATGTATCGCGCTTTTAGGAAGGAGTTTGACCCTAGGTGGGGTTCATCCTGCCTTGTATCGCGCTTGATCATGGAGGATCACGATAAGACTTGGAGGATCGCGAAGTGGATAGTTCTGATCCGTTGAAAGGATCCTTGAGAGGAGTCCTGTTGCTTAGAGGATTCGTGAGAGAATCCTTTTATCTGATAGGATCCATGGGAGGATTCATGTTATTTGGAGGATTCGTGAGAGAATCCTTTTAGCTGATAGGATCCATGGGAGGATTCCTGTTATTTGGAGGATTCGTGAGAGAATCCTTTTAGCTGATAGGATCCATGAGAGGTATCCTATTAATTGGAGGATTCGTGAGAGAATCCTGTTACTTGATAGGATCCATGAGAGGTATCCTGTGAATTGGAGGATTCGTGAGAGAATCATGTTACTTGATAGGATCCATAAGAGGTATCCTGGGAATTGGAGGATTCATGAGAGAATCTTGTTTGTTGATAGGATCCATAAGAGGAATCCTGTTACTTGGAGGATTCGTGGGAGAATACTGTTATTTGATAGGATCCGTGAGAGGAATCATGTTACTTGGAGGATCCTTTGGCGGAATCCTGTTATGTTCTTCATTGCGCTTTGGCTTGGAGGACTTTTCTTCTGTTTGGTGAAACCTGTAATTTCCATTGATCTCACAGAATAATAACATTATATCATGGAGATGATAATTGTAATAAAATCATGTTAATGTTGGAAATAATCAAGTGTGAGTGAGTAGTGGTGAAGTAAGTTCCATATAGGTTAGACATAGACCAAGTGATGACCATATAAGTGCAAAAAGACCCATAAACCTATAGCCTTAAGGTTTTGGGTTGAGATGTGGTGTCGGCCCACTTATTATGGTTTGTCATTTGGCTCATTGGTGCATGTACACCCTTTGCAAAGGGTTTTGGGCTCCCTCGTTCCATTCCCAACAGTTAAATCAGTTCAAAATAATAACGTTGTTGATAGGAAATGTAGCATTTGATTTTGAGTTTGTCTGCGTTGCACGCGAGATTTTGTCTTCGCCAGTCATGGAGCCCGTTGTGCACCAAGTATGGCCCCTTGGTCTGGTACTTGATAAAAACTGCGGTTGACTGCAAACGTGGTATTTTCACAGTGGGATTGTAAAAGTAACTTCCAGTGCGCGATGTCTGGCTTCCATGGCGGGATAGATAACTTCTTATTGCGCGATTTATAAGTAATATTAGATACATGTATAAGCCTATCATGAGATAAATACACAACTGTACCCAAGTTAATCCTCGATACTGACGCGATCAGCAGCACTAGAGTTTGTATATCACTTGATAAAAGATAACTTAATGCTGGTGCTGTAATTTTGATAACCATGATCTTTAATATCCTAGTGTGGATAAAACTTACCAAATCTGGGAGATGTATTTTGGGCCTGTTGGAGCTATGTGCACCAGGTCATGAGATAAATATCATGTCCATCATGTTGTAGATAAAGCTATGTTGGAGTTTTCTATGTACACTAGAGTTTGTATTTCTCTCTGGGAGATAACTATGTCCATCATGTTGGAGCTATGTACATCAGCTCCTTTTGGTAAAATTTTCGCGCAATGGTCATCGTAAGCTTACATATATATAAGAGAGCATGTCGCTGTAATTGGAAGGTGTGTCCTTAACTCGGTTGAACTTGAAACCGTAGGCTGTACATAGAGGTTACTGGTACAGGGAACTTTCCTCCTAAATACACGTGTACTGTACCTTCAGTTACCAGCTTCGTTAGAAGGCTTTCACATGCCTAAATGGTTTGAGAACCAGGTGTAGAAAATAATAAACCTCCAATATGACCTGCAACTTTCATGGTACAACATTCTAATTCACAAAAGTCCGATATCTTCTAGCCTTCGCCTTAATCGTGCTTCATAAAATAATAATATGCAAGTGTCCATCGTGATCAGAAGGAAGATCACTGCAAACCGGTTTTGCTAAGTATATTATGTATCATCGTAATCGAAGATAAAGTATATCCCACACACCTTGCTATGTATAATATTCGATTTCTGTTTACTGCATACAGTGCAGCGTTATGTAGCATCATGAATGTGCGCAATGCTAAAGCATGGTGTTATAATACCCTTAACCGTTTTCATATCCTGAGTACAAAACCTCACTGCACGATGTGAACTTAACCTCTCGTGCAGTATAATGGCAAATGATACTCCTATATGTTGGGTATGACAGCAACCAACATGATGTTTTATCAACATGTGAGAGTGTGAGACACATATGTATGGGTGGATTATATCAAGCTGCGCCATGTACGATTGCGCCATGGTAAAACCTCGAAGATCCAATGAAAACTTTAACCAATATATAAATCTGCTCAGTAGTTTGAGTGGTTCACAGTGAAAAAGTTTTATCAAGCCCAGTAACTTTTATATCTGAGGCGGCTCTTCACTTTGCTCCAACACAGTGGATCCATAGTGGTAGTCGATATATACTCATTTGGCAGCTTATCGCGCTAAACAACTATAGTGAAACCTTGATTTTTATCGCGCTCTTCCTATCTATAATCAACTATACGTGTATAAGGCATGCTGATGCCATGCGTACCAAAGCTTTTTATGAAGCTACCAATATGTGGAGTAAAAGCTATTAAAAGCTTTATTCAATATTGTGAATTCCAATACCACATTGCGCCATTCAGTACCCCATCCGTTCTGGTTTGCAGCAGAATTCCAGTATCCCATCCTTTTTTCTGCGCGATACTTTGTAATAGTCTCGTTCCAAAGGGTATTATGTCAAAATGGCCCTTCGGTAGTTGTATAGTCATCTTGCCAGTAAAAAAGTTTGAAAATCATTTTGCGCAATATCTCTATAAAGATGATATTCACTGCCTACACTGATAAGAAATATCAGTGTATAAACGTCTCTATCAGTTTATCGAATATTCTAATCCGCTTGAGATGTCCTTACGTTCTCTATTTCTTTTAATCAAATAGGAACTAGGTCTGAAGAGCTAAAGTTCTTAATGCCCTTAAATGATGGGAGTGGATCCTCTCATGTGGAAAAGTGGTCATGTGGTCATCTTATTTGATCACAACCACTCATTTAAAAATTATATACTTTTCTCTCTCTTATTTCATCATCAATGAACGATTATGATCAAATAACATGATCACTTTTTCACATAAGAGGATCCACTCCCTTAAATGATAGGTAGCGCCTTTAAAGGATACTGGGCGTCATGATTGTGGTTTTGTCTTTAGTGGATGTTGTACCCACCTCGGATAGCATGTAATGAAACACCAATCTACATATATCATAGCGCATACGTTGATGTAATGGATTGAAAGTTGCTTTAGCATCGCGCTGTAGCACCGCGAGGTTTAACTGAAAGATCTCATAGTAAATATAACTATGGATTGAAAATAGGTTTAACTTTTGAAGCATCCAGACCTATTGGTAGCACGGCGCACTTTTGAAGCATCGCGCTATGATATGGGAAAGGAATAGCTATTGTGGTATAATTGTAATATAGGCTTGTGTCTTGGTCCTATATACATCGCGCATGTGCCACTTTCTATTAAGTAATACTACTTTCTAATAGAAGTACTAATGGAGTGTCGTGTATTTATATCTTAACTCCAAGAAAACAAAGAGTCCTACATGTTGAATCGTGTGCATCGGGATACGTGCATCATTTTATTTGTATAGATTTACAGCATAGTAAGATTTATTCTTGGCTGGTTACGACTTTTATCCAACAAACTTTTATTATGTAGACTTGTATAGACTTTTATAACTTATCCAAACAATGGGACAAGCATCGCGCAAGGGTCTTTTCATTCACAAGCCACGTACTAGCATCGCGCTATGATACTCTGGATGAGTTTTATCATTAATTACGGGATGACTAACATATTTACGTGATGAATGAAATTCAATAACTACTGGTAAATAAATAGCTCAAGACTGATAGCATGTACCTTTTTTGGTGTAGGAGTTGAAGTTTACCTATTTCCCACATACGACGTCAATGATCAGACCAAATCTTTACAACTGAGTCGATTATGTGATCTTTCTCTACACAGGCCTGGAACCATCTTGGGTCAGAGCATCTTACAGTTGGGCCGCTTTATCCCATGGGTCTTCAATGGAACGCGATGGGGGGTGTACCTGCAAGACACTCCGACGCTCAAGTCAGATATGGTTCAAGCAGGTTTAATTATGTTGGAGAAGATATGTACCTTAGTGTTAATAGGTATGTATTTACAGTGGAGAGATGAGCAGCTTGGAGAGATATTACTTAGTGATCAGGTTTGCTTTTTCTTGGAGGCAAAGTAATAGAGCTGCCATGTTTAATGTTGAGGAGCTTGATGTCATGAAGTCTTTAAGGTTGTGCTGCTTGCTGTGATAGCCTTTAATATTGTGCAGCTTGGATGAGCTTTTAATATTATGGAGTTTGCAGCCTTCTTGGACTAAAGCTTTGTTTCATTGTGAAGGCTTTAATTCTGGGCCTTGTATTTGTATAGTATTTATCCAGATGACCATTATTTTCTCACAGTAATATTCTCCAAATTCACCTCATCTCCTTGCGTTGAAACGCTCTAAAAATCCACCCTGCAACAGCTTCATAACATATTAGTCATACTTGTAGCAAAACAAGATTATTCAAAGATAAATTCATGTAAATAACTGTATCCATTAAACTAACATGACTTTAACCCTTATTCTAAAACATTGTTGTTCTGAACTCATATAAGGGTCCAACGGGTTTCAGAAGATAAGAGCATAAACCAATCCTAATTCAAAATACAAATTACAAATAAGGGTACTATTTTGTTCATGTTACAGAAAAAATAAATATTGTCTTCTACTAAAACAAAAATAAAAATTGGGACCATTGAATAATAAAAAAAGCCAATGGAAATTTTTATCCGCAACAAGAAAAAAAATATACCCAAAAATAATGAGGATAAAGAGTTTGAGTCCCATCCAATTTCTCCTATCTAACCCTAGTTTTTTGACCCATTTTGAACACACCGTACTCCTTTGGTTTTTAGATTCTTGTTTGTACACAATAATCTATTATCTATCACCTCTTTTGCAGCTATCTATACCGTCAATCATTATATTTCATATTAACTATGATATTCACGATATACTTACATGAAATCCACAACTTAAACACGCAATTATTTATTAGAACGTCACATGGCCGACCATTGTGGGTAAAGTCAGTTTATTTAAAAAAATATTTATGATGTTGGGGTTATATGGAACCGTGTCATGTCTTTCCATTTATAACGCGCCACCTAAAATGATATCATCCATTTGAAAACACAAACACAACTATCACGTAGTGGGCAAACATGCTAGAGCTAGTGTATCTGGCGCTTTATAAGACGCCAGGTGTACTAATGATTTTTGTCAACACTAGCCATCAAAGCCATAGCCATAGCCCACAGGAGTTGAACTTTTATTATTTTAAAATCAACTTATTTTATAACCATATCAATTTATTGGAAAAAATTATATTTATAATTTTTTTTTTATAAATTCATACCAACTATATTATGTATTCTAAAAAGTACATTTTTAAATAAATATATATTTCAAAATACATAATATAATTTATAAATAAAAAATTTATAAATATAACCATATCTCAGTTTATTAGTTTAACTTTTCGATGTGTTAATAAATAATAACTGCTTGTGTCAAACATTCAATTTATTTCTGCTAATGAATTGATTAGTTTGAAACTTTTGAATCGTACCCACTAGGTGAGCAGTAAATTATAGTATCAAAAACTAAAAACTGACAGCTCTATGTACGGTTCTAAACAAAAAGTATAAAACAGATCTCACTACAAGAAAAGCGGCCCTTAACTACATGTGTTTTGTCACATTTACGAAATAATCATAGAATTACAAAAATACCCATAATTTTACCACAATGACATTCAACGTCCCAAATTATCGCAGGAAAAAAAATGCCTTCCCTTGATTTAAAACAAATAAAAAATTGCTTTTAAAATTAGAAAAACAAACTTCATTCACAGCAATTACAACTTCAGCTTTTCTCGTCTTTTTATTGTAGGTTAACATTTCTTCACCTTTATCCTTAAAGCTTTTTCGATGAAGGATTGATAAACCCTAGGACAAATTAGGTGCCTTATGGTTCAATTTGAAGTCAAATCAAATTAGGTATCATATGTCATTGCTCTTCTATTTGAAGTTCTGCCAAATGTTACGTGTAATGGCTGGTGAGATTTTCTTTCCTTTTCTATTTTCTCGAAAAATCGTTTCCGATTGATTTGAAAATGAGGAAGGGCGTGTGTGGTGATTTTGGGCGATATTGGATGCAACCCTCGAATGCAGTATCACGCTCTTTCACTCGCCAAACAGGTTTGCAATTGAGAATTTGAATTGCTATTGAAATTTTGCTCTGCTTCTTAAGATTTGGTTTACATTATAATTTAAACATGATACTATAAGATCGGTGTATAGTTTGTCTTCTCTAGTGATAATATTTTAAGCTTGCAATATTATTTGTAACCACAGAAGAAGTTTGATATAGCCTACTCAAAATCACATATTTTGGTTTTAAGTTTTCTAGTATTAAATTGTTTTGAATGATAGTGAATTTTGGATTCATGACTGTTATGCTAGTACCAAACAGTACAAGTATTTTAAAAACAAGGCTTCTCCTTATTCATTAGAAGGAAAGGGTCCAAGGAACCTGCATATTTATTCGGGGACTTGTGTTTTCTTATGTTTCGGATGCTATAAATGTTAATAATCCATATAAACATAGCAGGTCTTTCCATGTGAAGCAGAATTTTTATGTACGAGATATGTGAGTTGAGCATCTTTTGTTCATCTAGCATTTATCCCACTTTTCCCAACTTCCGACCCGTAATCAGAGGGAAATATCAACAATCTAAATCAAATCGACACTTTGGTTATTTTCCTTTTGCTTTTTGGTTTAATGTTTAAAAATCTCTCTAGGTAGCCAATATAGGCAATGCAAGTAGCTATGTGCTCAGTCCCTACTCATCACATGAGCTAATTCTACATGTAGAAAGAATTTGCTTGATCTCATTATTTAATTAGTTTAATATCTTGAACTTTTAGTTTTCTTTCAACTTTGTAATTATTTATGCAAATTACTAAAAACCTTATTTTTTGTAGTAATTATGGAGAGAATACCACATTGATCAGGTCAATTTTATTAATCATGTAGAGAATGTCTTTGCACTATCTAGATGGTTAGCAGCTAAGCTGTCAGTTGAGATTTTTGAATTCACAGGGCATTTGCAAAATGACCATACCCTATTTTTCTGTGCCATGGAAAGCTGGATGTATGAACCTATTCATGGTAGGCTCTAGCCTTTTTGGGAGCTCTAATTGCTTCACTAAAGCTTTAGCAACAATTACTTTAGTTAACTGATAATAACTTAATCCATACCCTCCTTTTTAATTTTGATATTTTGTTTGATTTTCTCTGTCCTTTTTTTTACCTGCTTTCAGGTCTCGTGAGAGTGGGAAAAATAGTACATCTAGTTGAGGTGGTGGTAGAGCTGGCACAGATCATCATGGTGGACGTGGGGGCACCAACCAATTCAGCAGTAGTGGTATAAAAAGTTAGTCTAATATATTATATCGTTCATACGGAAAAGAAAAGTCAGCTATCATGAAGCTGCTAAATAACCACAAGTGCTTATTTGAAGCTGAAGATGTATGCTTTCTTGATTTATGAAATGGTGAAGCTGATTTGTAATTCTAATTATGTCAATATCTTACAAATAACATTTGACATCATGCATTGATCAGGAAGTTGGAGATGGCAACAATGCTTCAGAAGAACAAGCTCTGATTGGAATTAATAGGTACCAGTTACTATAAGAATGAAAAAAAAAACTGAATTGTATTGATATTGTGATATTTTGGAAATTCCATATTACAATTCATGAGACAGTATAACAGAAAAACAGAAAGATAAAGCTGACACTTAGAGAGGCCAGTCACTATCCCAAAACATCAAGTAATAGAATTGGAGTTCCTAAGAAAACATCAATTTAGGATATATAATCCTAAATTGGTTCCTAATTGATTCTTACCTCATTGAGGAGTGAAGATCTCTTCACCTTCACCTTCCCGGTTAGATCTTTGTCACCTTCTCTTATTATTCCTCTGTTCTCAATTATCTTTCAATACACAAGATATAAATCTCCATAGCTGACAAGTTTTTTGGGGCTCGTAGGGAATGACTCTTTTATATCAACAAAAACATAGTCATGGCTACCTTGACAACAATTGGTAATGTTGCATCTGCAATGGGACAAGTTGTCGAGAAGTTGAGCAAGGTGAGATGATTTTGTTCTACTTTTGTATTTTTTTTTTCCAGTTGGTAGTGTTGCGTTGCCTTTTCAAAGTCGAACTTTCTAGAAATAGTTTGTTGCAGGGTATTCTATCTAATATATTAATAGTTTTTTTGACTAACACATCCCTTTAACAAGATATAGAATAAACCGCCTTCTAATCCTGTAAAGATAAACGTGATATCACTTTAGTTTTTTTTTTTTTAAAATTAATACCAATTTAATTGATTACTTAATCATGAAAAATAACATAAAAATCGTCCTTTTGTACATGGTTACAAGCCTTGTGAAATACTAAATTAATATAACTTATTAAGATTAAGAAACTATATTAATGGTAAATTTCTATAAAGAACTAAAGTCTCGACCCTTTGAATGATCAAACAGGAGCTTACTGTAATGTAAATTATGATTCATTAACTTTTAATTACTATATTTCTTTTATAGTTGATAATTCCTTTTAATTAAATGACACAACCCAAACTTATATATAATATCATGTTGGAAGACTTATTTAAGGTTAATTCGTATAAATTTGTCAAGTTACGTAGATTGACAATGTCTTGATACAATAAAGACGAATAGACGACAATGGTGCAAAACAGAAAAATAATCATAAATAAAGAGTTGGGTATATAGTTATTGTAACTGAACAGTACACAGTAGACTTGTATGCTTGATATTTTGGAACTATGTGAAACGAGAGATTGATGTATGCATATACAAAGATATATTATATACAAAGATATAATATTCACAATGTTTCTTCTATTTCCATGAAACCAATATTCATCTGCTGCCAAAATATAGCAGCTTCCTTTTGGCTTGCTAACTAGAATTTGGAGGATCCAGTTCCAGCTGCTTCAGAATTGGAAGAGAAGAATGCCTTGGTTTTAGCCATCGTTCCCATTGGTAATTTGTTTTTCCTTTTCCTCCATTTTATTTAATTCATTGAATAAAAAGCTTGTGAATCTGCAGATGTGAACCTTAAAAATCAACAATAACAATTGGTTCATAGAAGTGAACTTTGGTGGCAGTTAAGATTAGAATGTTCCATTTAATATTTAGAATGGATGTAGGCAAATCTCTTGGTGTCTAGTCATATGATGTCTTGTTAATGATGGTTTCAGGAGATCAACAAACTTTTGTTGTTTTAAATCAAGCAAGCAAATGAAACTACAGGATGGGAATTGGCACTTGTCTCTGCTCCTAGTTCAAATGAAAGTGCTACAGCAGCTAGCAAACTGGTATGCTTTCTTCTACAGTAGTAAACTCAATTTACCATTCTATTAAGCTCACATAATTTATGAATAAAAAGTCTATCTCTCAACATGTGTGTATGCATCTGCGTAAAGACAAACTAAGCCCTTTGCATGCATGCATGCCTTTTTGTTATTCTGATTTGTTAGGTAACACATTTGCTTGTTGCTTGTCATGTGTGCTGTGTAACAAGTGATGTTTCCTTTTTTATTTGCTATTTTTTTTTGTGAGATGTGATTTCTAAATTGGCTATTAATTGGCAGCTTAGGTCTTCTTTTTGGGAGCATGTCAAGGAAATATTGAATCTTGAAACTTTTGTTACTGCAGAGCCGTGGGTCTACTATTGCATATATGATTTTTTAGTCTTTCTGTTCAATATATTTGATATTGGAAGTTTCTTTTTGCTGCTGTTATATTATTGTACAGTCTACTTGGTAGAAGGAATTTCCAGTATGTATGTTAAGGAGTTTCATTTTGGTATAAGCTATTAGTTTTACAAAAATCTATGAAAAGATAGTAGAAGGATTCAACAGAAGGCTGCAGCAATTTTTTATGTAGTGGTTAGAATTATCGATTAGATACATGATTGATGGAAACACAGTGAATCATGTAAATGTGATTTTTCCCATTGGTCTCTGTTTAGAATCCTGAATTATTGATTATTATTCTTTGTAATTCAATGGCAGAAAATTTAAAAATATAGCTACAATTTATTGTGGCTATATTTAAAATAAAAATAAAAAAACATTTAGCCACATTTGAACCGTGCTAAATATAATTATGGTCGTGGCTAAATAATTGCTACCACACTCCAACAGAATGTGGCAAAATACAACAATAAATGTGGTTAAAAGATTGCAACGCCATGATTAGCCACATTCATAAAAAGTGTGGTTGCTTATATTAGCCACATTTTATGGGCAATTTAGCCACGTTTTTAGATGTGGCTAATCGCCAAGTTTTTTGTAGTGATCTCTATCAAGCTTTGGTGGGGCATCAGGTGTGATCCCATGTTGATGGCACATTTTATACTTTTTTAAAAGGGATTTCTGTTCATATGAACCGCGTGAAAGAAGTCATGTATATGTGGTGAATTTTCCATTTTTTTTTATGTGAAGTGAATCATGACAAACACGATGGATGTCTTTGATTCGATATCAATTCTCCTAATCTCCTCTAAACAATTTTTGGAGTATGAGTCGATAAACCATTTTTATTTATATTTAGTGTTCGGGATTAATTCCATACTTTATATATATATATATATATATATATATATATCCCTTTATTTATTTATTTTTTGGATTGCAAAAATATTCGAAGAACTTAATTAGCTCGTTTCAAAGAAATAATTAAAATTATAGACAAAAAAATAAGATGCAACTGTGCAAGTATTTTAATTACTATTGTAAAATATTTATGGGTAACTTGAATTTTGAACTTTGAACTTTGTAATCATTGCACTAATAATGCAATTATTCTCCATTTATGATTTTGAAACCACCATACTAATGGAGAATTTTTTTTTTTTTGTAAATTACTAATACTAATAGAGAATTAACTCCCTAATTCATGATTATACTCTTATATATTGACATTGCTTGTATTATAAATGATTGCTGAATGGGAATTAAGACTTTATCCTACTTTTTGTCTTCTCCATTCTTCCTTGTTTTCTCAACTCTTCTTTTTCTTTTCTGTTATTTCTCTTACTTTCTCTTGTAATATGATTTTTCCTCAAAAAATAAAATAAAATTCTTGCAATAATTTTTGAAAAACCTCTTTAAAAAAAAAGGAAACAATCATTTGTCACGAATAACACTACCATCTATGGTTAAAATGGTTTTACATAAATAATTCTTGTCTACAAGGTAAGTATTTGGTAGATATTCATTTGTGTGTTATTTTATCAATTTCTAATATTTCTCCTTCTACTAATTTTATTTTTTTTCATTTTTGTTTATGCACCCGAAGTGGTATTTGGTATTTGACAACATGTACCATCATACTCCTGAAGTAACAATGATAAAGTGGTGTTGTGTAGTTCACAACATATATCCTCTTGCTCTGCTCCTACAATAGCAATGAGTGTTTAAAAAAAAAAATTCCTTATTTGGTATTTGATTGCCTATATCCTCCTACTCCTAAAGTAGTGTATTATTAATTTTAGGATTTAAGGATTTTTTGAATATATTATGGAAAATATTGAAAAGTCAAAATTCCACATCGAAGTAAGTGAAAATAATTATAATTTTAGACTCGTTGGTCAAAAGTAAATCAATGAACCGCCACCAAAATATCATTATTGTAGACTTGTTGATTCAAAAGCACTATGACTTTTGAATATGCTCCAAAAGGAGTGACATCGAGAAAAAAAAGCTCTAAAGTTTGGCCAATAAATTAAATTTTATTGCGTGAAGCGAATGTTCCAAACTATAATTTTAGGCATGATAAAAATTATGGTCGTAACTAATGATTACCGATAGCTAACACTAAGAAAAGTGCTACAAAATTGAGTAAAGGCTCTAGAAGAACTAGTTTATGTTATCTTGATAAAAAAAATCAAAGAAGGTAATAAGGCCTCCTAGTAGGAACTGTTGATGCAATAATATTTATTATGATGACCTTAAAGTCACATATTTAAATGATAAAAGATTCTGCAACATTTTAAAAAATATATTTTATGTTATTGTATCTCAAATTTTTTCCTAGCAATATTGAGAGCGTGACTTTAAAAAAAATTTAAGTTAATTTTGTGCCTTTCATTGTTATACAAACTTGTTGATTACAAATCGCTAACCATGATCAATTGGTTCTATATCATTCCTGAAGTGAATGCAATACCATTACATAATTGTAAATGTAATTATGGGCATAACTACTATCGTAAACATTTTCCCAAACATATTTGGCATTTTGACTAGTTATTTATTTAGCAAATCAATTTAATTGATATTATTTTCTCTCATCATTATGGGAAGAAAAAGGTGAAAGGTAAAAAAAAACACAAGAAATTTGTTGAAACTTTGTCTATCTAGTGACATGCCCGGATTATTGTGAACTTGAAGTTCAAACAATAATCTTTTCCCATAATTGTAAATGTAATTATGGGCATAACTACTATCGTAAACATTTTCCCAAACATATTTGGCATTTTGACTAGTTATTTATTTAGCAAATCAATTTAATTGATATTATTTTCTCTCATCATTATGGGAAGAAAAAGGTGAAAGGTAAAAAAAAACACAAGAAATTTGTTGAAACTTTGTCTATCTAGTGACATGCCCGGATTATTGTGAACTTGAAGTTCAAACAATAATCTTTTGCAGAATATTGCAAACCATTACAAATATTCTTATGTGATTAATTGTCTCAGAAGGACATCATGTAGATATAATGCCTAATGGATCTGAAGTAAACAAATGATAATGTTCCTTGACGAAAGTGAAAGATAGAAATGGCCTTGAAGGCCGATGCATGCTGGAGGGAAAAACAAAACTTTTTCATTGCGGAACACACATGCATTCAAGATCATGCTTTAGGAAAGCATGATGTTACCTTGTTCGTGAAAACTCGTGATGAGTGTTATCAAAAAAAAAAAAAAAAACTCGTGATGATCAAGGTAGGTCTGAAGGGTTCAGACCCTCTAACGTTGATCCACACCACCCACTGCGTCTAGGTGCAAGAACTCCTTCTTGTGAAACCGTCAAGTGATCACTACAATGAGGCTTTCTAAGCGCACACTGTGTGAAGAGAAAGGCTAGGTAAAAGTGTTTGAAAGAGTGAAGCCTTCAATGTGAAAACTTCACAAAAGCGGCGCAGGAGAGGAGAAGAGAATGGCTTGGTTGGTTTTTTAAAAACCCTAGAAGAAACATATATATAGAGGCGCACAAGAGGAGCCTATTTGTTAAAAACAAATCAGATTTTTAATCAATAAAATCCCTTCCAAAAGGGCGCTCCATCAAAGAGAGAGAGAGAATAGGATTTGTTGCAAATCAAATCTCATCAAATCTTGCCAACAACATCCTATCATATCTTTATGATATATTAGGTTCAAAACCTAATCAAATATCTGATCATAAATCATCATATAATCAGTTATATGGTGCGCCCCATATAGCCTAAATAATGACCAGATACATTTGAGTTGTTGCATTCAAACTTGAATCAAATCACTCAAATATTCTCCCAACAGATCGTATCTTCTGGAGCTGATTCTGATGACTAACCAACAGTCAAATCAGCACCCCAAATCTTCTTAGATTATGTCCAAAAGATTTCCTCTTGATATGTTCCAACAAGATCTCATCTTATCCTTTTGTTATGAAACAACTTTTCATAGTCAATTCAAATTCGAATTTCAAACATTTGAATTCAAACTTTCAAACACTTAAATTTTAAATTCAAATTCAAATTTAAATTTCAAAATTCAAAATTCAAATTTCAAATTTCAAATTCAAAATTCAAAATTCAAAATTCGAATTTCAAATTCAAAATTCAAAATTCAAAATTCAAATTCAAAATTCAAAATTTAAACATTTGATAATTAAATTAACTAATTAAATTAATTAGTAATGTCTTGGACTATCCAAGCTCATTACTTAGATCCATGCGCCCTCCACCCTATCTGTGGAGTTCCAAACTACTTCTTGGGCTAATAACAATTGTTAGGCCCAATACCATTAATGCTAGAGCATCTAGACAATTAGGTGTTAGTGTGTGACCCATTAGGTCCAACATAGCCACTGACATAAATGGGCTTGGGCCCAATAAGCCCACAACCCATCTAATGACAACACAGAGCACTAGCAATGCTTTGTTGCCCCAGAACTAGTTAGATTAGTGACTTGATCATCCTATTGCACATATTTGGTTGCCGTATATATTTCATTTCGTCTCGGTTACCTTCCCATAAAACCTAGGGTAAGGAAGCGTATCAACCCCTGCGGTTTAGGATAAGCTTTATTCGAAATAGGGAATCTTCAATTTACAGACTCTAAAGGCAGATCATCTCATGATCTCTTTTACTATGCATAGATTCCCGAGTCCCTGTAAATGTCATCCCGATTTCTCCGATTTACAGATAACCTAATCTCTCACAGAGATTTGACGAATTCCTTCAGCTTATCACCCTAGCCCTGTGTTCTTTCAGGACAAGCCCAACAGTATACCTATGAGTCTCCATGTTTCAGGCAGACGAGGTGCACAATCAAAGCATGCCTTCTAGAACACAGTCTAGGTAATAACTTCTGGTCTTAGGAAAGACATACCCAAATATAAAGAGACTACTCTAATGATAATCTCTGTGAGAGTTCCTCATAGAGTCTCTTTGTGGGTCTGTTCAGTGCGAGCTATACCCTTATAGGTCCACCCACGACTTTAGCTAAGACATCTCCATATCTGTAGCACATGAGGTCTATACCTTGTATCCATA
The DNA here is from genome assembly GCF_033153095.1 of Gastrolobium bilobum. NCBI lineage: Eukaryota > Viridiplantae > Streptophyta > Magnoliopsida > Fabales > Fabaceae > Gastrolobium > Gastrolobium bilobum. The sequence continues at coordinate 99,202 of NW_026895122.1, read as the reverse complement.
TACAAGTAGATAAGTCGTGTTAGTCTTACCCGAGATTACTGACCCCATTCTCAGTATCTCTAGACTAGGAACATAAAATTAGGAATAAACATCTGGTACTCTTGAATCCTCATGATTGTGATCTCATCACAGATACTCAAGAGATACCTATTTTATTCCACGGGATTTATCAAGTTATTCATAATATATTAACATTAATATCGAGACAGAATTATGAAACAAGATAAAGAGTGCTTTTATTTATTTCCGACAATATTAAAAATGTCTACATCTATGTCCTTATTTAATCATAAGATTGTCTCTAGGACACCCAAATACTAACAAGCTCCCACTTGGCCTAGAGCCAATCAGACCTAAGTCGTATACCCAAAGCCTCATAATGACAATCATGTTTTCTCTGAGAAACAACCTTTGTCAGAGAATCGGCCTTGTTATCATCTGTGGGAACATAATCCATCTTTACATCCATTCTATCAATGATTTCTCTAATCAGGTGATATCTGCGGAGCACGTGCTTAGATCTTTGATGAGACCTAGGTTCCTTTGACTGCGCAATGGCTCCAGTGTTGTCGCATAGCAACTGTATGGGCTCATCCACGCTTGGAACCACCCTAAGTTTAGATATGAACTTCTTGATCCACACGGCCTCCTTAGCCGCTTCTGAAGCAGCTATATATTCAGCTTCTTTCGTTGAATCTGTTGTTGTCTCCTGCTTGGAACTCTTCCAAGATATTGCCCCACCATTTAAGGTGAATACGAACCCTGACTGTGACTTGCAGTCATCTTTGTCACTCTGAAAGCTGGCATCAGTGAACCCTTTCATTGTAAGCTCATTAACCCCACCATAGACCAAAAACGCATCCTTAGTTCTTCTCAAGTATTTAAGGATGGTCTTGACTACCGTCCAGTGACCCTCTCCAGTGTCAGACTGGTATCTGCTCGTAATGCTTAAAGCATATGAGACATCTGGTCTCGTACATATCATGGTATACATGATGGACCCAATAGTCGAAGCGTATGGAATTCCACTCATGCGATCCTTCTCAGGTTGTGACTTAGGACACATAGCGTTTGAAAGATGTATCCCATGACTGACAGGTAGAAAACCCCTTTTCGACCCTTCCATGCTAAACCTTTTTAGCATCTTGTCAATATACGTGGATTGAGATAAACCCAGCAGCCTGTTTGATCTATCTCTATAGATCTTTATACCAAGTATAAAGGCCGCCTCTCCCAAATCCTTCATGGTGAAGCTTTTTGAAAGCCACTCTTTCGTCGTTTGTAATGTGGGGATCTCATTTCCTAGTAACAATATGTCATCTACATAAAGTACTAGGAAGACGACATTACTCCCACTAACCTTCTTGTAAACACAAGGTTCATCCTCGTTCTTGATAAAACCGTTACTCTTTACGACTTCATCAAAACGAATATTCCAACTCCTTGATGCTTGCTTTAGCCCATATATCGACCTTTGAAGTTTGCAAACCATATGCTCCTGATCTTTGATTTCAAAGCCTTCAGGTTATGTCATGTACACATCCTCCTTCAAGAACCCATTCAAGAAGGCGGTCTTGACATCCATTTGCCAAATTTCATAGTCGTGATATGCTGCTATCGCAAGCATGATCCTTATAGATTTGATCATGGCAACTGGTGAGAAAGTTTCATCATAGTCAACTCCTTGTCTTTAACGATATCCTTTCGCCACCAACCTAGCTTTGTAGGTTTGAACGTTGCCATTTGCATCAGTCTTTCTTTTAAAGACCCATTTGTTACCGATAGGAACTATTCCTTGCGGTTTAGGAACCAAGGTCCATACCTTGTTCTGATACATCGAATCCATTTCAGATTCCATGGCTTCAAGCCAACTGGAAGAGTCAACATCCTTGACTGCCTCCTCGTAGTTACTCGGTTCATTATCCTCAACGGTTTGTTGATTCTCAATCACAAATACATACCTCTCAGGTGGATGGATGACCCTCGTAGACCTACGGAGTTGTATGTTTACTTCTCCATCGGAGAACGTCGCCTGCTGAGCAGACTTGGGTTCCTCAATCTGTTCATGTGGTTCTTGAACTTCTTCAAGATCAATCTTACTCCCACTGGCTCCTTGAGAGATCAAATCCTTCTCAAGGAACTCAGCATTCTTGGATACAAACACTTTGTGTTCATCCATAGAGTAAAAGTAGTATCCTTTAGTACCTTTAGGATACCCCACAAAAAGACATTTAGTACTTTTAGCACTAAGCTTGTCTGATGCCAATGTCTTGACATAAGCTGGCGATCCCCAAACCCTGAGATAACTCAGGTTGGGTCTCTTACCATTCCATATCTCATATGGTGTGGTCTGAACAGATTTAGACGGTACCCTATTTAGAAGGTATGCCGCTGTGTCTAAGGCATATCCCCAAAACGATTTTGGAAGTTGAGTCTCACTCATCATAGACCTAACCATGTCTAACAAGGTCTTGTTTCTCCTTTCGGAGACACCATTTTGGTGTGGTGTGTAAGGAGCAGTAAACTGCGAGAGAATTCCATTCTCTCTTTGATAATCCTGAAACTCATGGCTCAAATATACACCACCACGATCTGATCGTAATGTCTTAATTATCTTGCCACGCTGTTTCTCTACCTCATTCCTAAACTCTTTGAACTTTTCAAAAGCTTCGGATTTATATCTTATCAGGTACACATACCCAAATCTTGATTTGTTATCCGTAAAGGTAATGAAATAGGAGTATCCTCCTCTAGCCTCAATAGACATTGGCCTACAAACATCAGTGTGAATGAGTTCTAATAACTCACTAGCCCTATAACTCTCAAGCCCCTTGGGCTTGTGACAAGTCATTTTCCCAGCTAGACAAGACTCACATTGTCCATAGGATTCCAAATCCATGGAATCTAGGTATCCATCTGCATGCATCCTAGACAATCTTGTTTCGTTTATGTGCCCTAGTCTACAATGCCAAAGATAAGATTGATTATCTATCCTAGGTCGTTTCACAGCTACATTGAGCACTTCAGTTTCCATTTCCAGAACATACAATCCATTTATTAATGAAGCAGTACCATAAACAATATCATTCAAAATGATAGAAAATGTACCATTCTTAATACTAAAAGTAAAACCATCTTGTTCTAAACAAGAAATACAAATAATGTTTCTAGAAATGTTCGAAACATAAAGACAATTATTCAAATGCAATAAAAGGCTCGTAGGCAAAATAAGGTCGGCATCTCCAACAGAATGAGCAGCAACCCTTGCTCCATTGCCAACGCGAAGATCCACCTCGTTTCTCTCCAATCTCCTTGGGCTCCTAAGCACCTGCAACATATTGCAGATATGAGAACCACAACCGGTATCCAATACCCATGAAGTCGGATTAGCACAAGAATAATTTATCTCAATCATGAAATTACCTGAGGCAGAAGCATCACCATGCTTCTTGTCCTTCACACTCTTCAGGTAGTCTGGACAATTCCTCTTCCAATGGTCTTTCTTGCCACAATGGAAGCACTCAGCATTGCCTTTGTCCTTGGATGCTTTCTTACCCTTCTTGTTGCCCTTCTTCTTCTTGGATTTTCCTTTGGGCTTAAGGGAGTCAACTTTAGCAGGCCCCTTACCCTTACCCTTACCCTTGGCCTTGCTAGGCCCACCAATCAGAAGAGCTTGTGTCCTATCCTTCTTGATAGACACTTCAGCAGTTGTTAACATACTTAACAACTCAGGCAAGCTCACCTGCATCCCATGCATGTGGTAATTCATGATGAATTGACTAAAGGAAGGTGGAAGTGAGGTGAGCACTAAGTCATTACTTAGTTCGGCATCCATGATAAAGCCTAGATTTCCTAGCTTCTCAATCAGACCGATCATCTTAAGAACATGACTGCCAACAGACATGCTCTCAGACATCCTGCAAGAGAACATATCTCTTGAGGCCTCATACCTCTCATGCCTGCCTTTAATGTCATACAACTCCTTGAGATGTATGACAATAGAGGGAGCATCCATATGCTCATGCAGATTTTGCAGTTCAGGCGACATGGATGCCAACATGATGCAGACAGCCAACACATTGTCATCCATGTGCTGTTTGTGGGCCTCGAAATCAAATTCCGCGAATCCATCTTCCCTTTCCTTAGGAGCTACGGGTAATTCAGCATCTAGGACGTAAGCAATCTTTTCAGCCCTTAGAACAATTCTTAGGTTCCGATACCAGTCCATAAAATTTGGACCGGTCAGTTTGTTCGTATCAAATATGGAGCGCAGTGACAGTGTATTAATCATACTAATTAACTGAAAATGTAAAGATAAAAATTAATTAATATTTGGACATGTAGTAAAAACAAAATATTAAAGACTTTTATAAATTTGCCCCTCCCACTATTTTATCTAAGTCAATGACCCTTCCTTTTGACTTAGGGTTATTCTACTTTTAGAATTTACCTTAGTGGGATTAAGAATGCGATTATTTATTTTAACCCCCGTCTGAGACCGCAAGATTAATTTAAATAATGGATTGATCTTTATCAATGGTATCTTATACCCTTTCTTAACATTAGGTTGACAACTCTTTGTTACTTAGTGGTGCATCTCATGCAACCAACCTAGCACTATTACCCTAAGCACATAAGTCCGGCTGGGCCTGCAGCTTATGTCTCAGTTAAGCACTAACCAGCACTCCAAGTGTCTTACACTTCTAATACTACTCTTACTCAACGAAACAGTGGGTCCCAACTGGGTTGTAGAGCACCACTATTTAGAGGAGGTTTGAGTAATATTGGTGGTGGGAGGTAATCATGCGCTTAATAATTTTATTCCTTTTAAGGGTTCATTTTATTAAGGGTTTATTAAGTCTCATCAAACGCATTAATATATTATCATGCTAGTCGTAACCTATGTCATTCTTTTTTTTTTATTTAAGGCTCCAGGACCAGATAGGAAAGCATTGAGCTAGGATGACTTCACTACCTTAGTCTATTCACCCTCGGATCAATTCACTGGCTGGCTTGCTTACTTGCTTGGTGCACACTGACTTGACTGCCCATGATATAGTAAGACCGGAATGGACCAATGCGAGATTGACTAAACTAAAGAAGGGCGCCAAGGAAAAGGCAAAGACGAGAAAAAGCCAAGCTGACTGAATGAAATGCCGCAGCTTACTCTGACTCCGGTTTGGTACCTATTCCATATCTGAAGATTGACCACAGCCTAATAAATGCCTTACCGCTTTCAACTTTGCTTGGAGTTCGATCCGCCTATGAACTCTTCTTCATACGCTTACTCTCTTACCGGAAAGGCAACCCAACGAAAAGAGTCTTAGTCCACCACAGCTTCGTCCCAAAGCTTCGATGGAGATGCCAGGGGCTGAGAAAGTGGGAGTTACAGTATGTTCTTCTCAAGCCAAACCTTCCGAATGGAGGCGCTGGGTTTCTCTGGACTACTATTCTGCCATTACCCTTGACATGAGAGGTATATCGTTACCTTTGATCTCATTTCCATTTTCTTTTTGCAGAGTCTCAGCTTTCTAGCCGATGTAGACTATATCCATAGCCTTTCATATTAGGGTTGTGTCCTTAACGAATTTGTGTTTGAAACTCGTTTAGGCGAATCGATCAATAAAGATAAGGGCTTATAAACCTACCTTTGAAAGAAGTGTTGATTGTATGCCTGGAAAAGAGAAACAGAAAGAGTGACTTCCGGCGGTCTGACGATTGATTGCATTTGGTTCAATTTCTCTTGCTTGAGAGGGCAAAGGCAGGAAATAGAGTATGGAGTTAGGGGCTTGCTTAATGGCTGCTTTCCTTCCGGCTTCAATGCTCAAGGCATTGATTTTTGATTGGATTATGCTCTAGTGTTTGAATCATTTTTCTATCTATTCGTCTTTCTATTGATCTATTTGTTTTGCTATCATTCAGTATCAGTAAGATTGATTAGTATGTGGATTACGTGGCTCGCTCTCGCTCTTTGAGTTCTTGGTCTGAAGGTGAACGAGCTCTTGGTGTCGTAATTCCTACTCGCTTTCCTTGTATTAGCTACAGCCACCGAAGCATTCTTTCGTCAACACGAGTTAGCTATTCTCTGATCTTTCAAAGCCTTATTCTTCCTTTTCGTATGTATTTTCAACCGCACAACTGGAACCAAAAATTTCATTGCCTTGAAGAGCCTTCCATTCTTAAGCCAGCCAATCCAGTCAATAAAGGGGCGAAGCGGTGTGAACATGGCCTCATTCTATGACGAGTTGGAGGAGATAGCAGGCTACGGCGAGGAGCCGCCCTACGAGGAAGACCAAAGGGACACTGAGGTCCGAGGACCGGAGGCCCACGTATATGCACTCATGAATACTTATCAATTCAAAAAATTCTTTGATCGTAGAGCAGGCACGTTTCGCCGCTAAAAGGCTATTATATTATGGATCACACGTCCAATTCTCTGGCTCAGAAAGGCGGCTTTCGATGTTTTGATCCTTCTTCTCGTTTTCGCCGTCCCGGCATGTTACCTTCCATGAGCACGAGTTATTAAACTCCCCCTTTTTTTAGTAGGCGCCTACTAAATGGATCAGCATCTTTTGGATCTTCTTCACCAGTGGTTTTTCCTGCGTCTCCCGTGCATCAGGGAGAGTCAGAGTCTCAAGGGAATCAGGGTCGCAGCCCTCTATTGAGCAGCCAGCCCAGCACTTGCACCTCGCTCTTCTAATAAGAAAGAGCAGCCTGCAGCTTTATCATCTTCTAGTAACGACCAGTTGCCTACGGATTCTTCTTCATCCTCTATCGCAGCAGAGCCATCTCCATCTCTGCGCTTGAATGGTTCTCCCGGGCCCGATTTAGGGAAAGAACTTTCAGTGGCTGGATGGTTGGTTGACAGGTGTCTGGCTAGCAAAGAACCCGACAAAAACTAGTAAAGTAGCGCCCTAGGCTATTTGATATAGTATAGCCGCGGAGACGACTTGCGTCAGGCTAAAGCCCACTTGCTTGCTGACCCGAAATTGACCAATACGAACTCGGGCTAGGCTGTGTTGCTTGATGAAAGAAGCTTATCTGGGTGGTTCAGCTGAACTCGTTGTATCAGTTTATTCCTTATATTGTACCTCTTTCTTCGGATAAAGGTGAGTGGCAAAGTCTGGTTCCACTAAGGAGTAGGTTGTCCTATCTGATTGAGCGGGTCCAGACTTTTTCCGGCAAAGCTAGGAACGTGCGTCAAACCTTTCGGCCCCGTGTTAACCACATAAAAGAGACGATTCATTCTATTCCGTCGGTTCTATTGGACTAAGACCCAGAGGATATCCTCCAGTGGGCATTCGGGCTCCTCCCTCCCTTCACGGTCGCAGTAGTCTTCTTAGCCATAGGGTTTCCTTGCTCGCCCGTAACTCCTCTGTTGTTGGCATTGGTTCCTTTTCGGTATGGCTACTGAGAATGAACCCGACACATCGGTCGAACATTTGATTTTACCAGAGGATGCTGGATTAGATGACGCTTTCGACAGCAGGATTGGATATGATTGATTGGGGATACCGAAAACTTACCTATGGTTTTAGATGCCTTAAGAGATCTTTATTTCAATGGACCCAAAAGTGAATGCTACATCCAGGCCGTAGCAGTCTACGTCAATCTTTTGGGAGGGACATAGTCACCCGGGGGCTAGATCCTAATCTATATTCTTTCTTAATCAGGGAACAATTTGAGATCCAAGGGTGCCGTTTCTCTACGCAGAAACTCTACAAGAGCCCTTTTAGGTACGGGTTGAGCGGCCTACCACGGCCAAGCCATAATTCAAACATTGACCGCTTCTGAAACATCGCAAGTAGCCTACCAATGCGAGGCGCCACCTACTTCGAAAGCGATGAGGGAGGCTGGAAATGGTTCTATACCCAAAACCACCTATCCTACATACAAAGTCTTGAGAAACGTTTGATAGGATATATGTCATTGCCATCAATCCATAAGGATGGTAAGGGTTAAGCAAACATCTCATTGACACTTGAGATAAATCCACAGTTAATGAGCGTGCATAGAACCGTTTCGCAAATTCCGCACACCCATTACATTATCTGAGATGAGTTATTTTTGATAAGATATTGATACACCCATCTGAGAGAATGCATGTTCGTAATATAATACTTCCTTCTCCTTTCTCCTGGCCAGTTCGTTTGAAAGAAGTTCACTTGATGTTCCTTAAGGCAAGCCAGGTACAGATTAAAGACAGACAGTTATCAAACTTTTAAGCTAGTTTTCGAGCCAACAGATCAAACAAGAGAAAGCAAGACAGTTGTCGTTCCGTTTGCTGTGGGGCGAGTTGCTTTCCATTCTATATGCCTTTTCCCGAGCAAGTTTTAATTGGATCCTTATAGAGAGTTATAAAAAGCAGGAGAAAGCGGGTTTTGTGGTCATTGAGCTGCCGCGTGCTCTGAGTGCGCATGAAGATCAATCTCTCTGGCTTCAGGCGTATCCCCCCCCGAATCATAAGTGAGAGAATAGGCATCCACCTCCTTTCTCCTTTTGAGAAGTGACTGTTTACTCATCTTTTCCGAAGTGAGCATATACTGAATCTCCCCTAGTGTAAGAAAGTGGATTTCTATTTCTAAAACTTGCCTCTTGTAAGTGAGTGTATAAAATAGCATATCTAAGTGAGTTTGAAAGCCGGGTTATTTAAATCCCAATGCCCTCTCTCTTTGGACATTGTTCGAGTTCTCTAGCGCCTGAGTCTGTTACGGTGAGTGAGGAAGCCTTTAAAGCAGGCCTTTCTTTTATTAAAGTAGGAATTATAGGCAAGCTAGCAATTCTTCAAGTGAGAGTGTCCTTACATCCAGTGCTACATTTAGAGTTCCAGTTGCAGGAAAGGGAAAGAGACTTAGGAGAGCCAGCAGGCGCCAGCAAGCTAGGTTTTAAGTGAGCAATCTTGTGATTTCCTTGCCATCCAATTACAATGACAGTTGCTATCTAGTTTCAGTGCCAGTGAGTAAACCAGTTCAAGCAAGGGAAAAAGCATATTACGATTCCGACTAGCTGATTATAGAGTCATATGCTAGGCCAGTTTCCAATCATCCTGTTTTAGTTTGTCGTGCCAGGCGAGCAAATGGGTTCCCTAGGCAGTAATAGATTGGTTGCAGGGCATTTTCCTTGGATGTCTTTTCTGTCCAATAGATATAGAACAACAGGTAAAGCCTTAATTAAATAAACGGGTGATAAAAGAAGAGAATCAAGGCTACTCGCCCCCTATTACTAATGGATTAGGGCCCGTGCTATCACTGAGTGGCAGGCCCCGCCCGGTAATAAGTAGGATACCCGTGGTTCCTTGTCATACAAGTCGTAAGCGCATCTAGTATCATTTTGAAGCTAAACCATTTCATCAACAGATACCACTTTTTTTTTTACGCTTTTTTTTAGAATATCACCTCTCTACAAGGGAAAGGGTTGGTTGGTCTCTCTTGAACACAGACCACCTCCTTTTTATCCGTGTACATTTTTTAACGTTTGCCACCTCTTTTAAAGAGAAAAGGGTAGTCATTCGTCAACACCGCCTCTCTCTCACATCTCTTTGGAAAGTTTGCATGTCCTCTCTGGCCACCTCTCAGCTGGGCCTTGTAATGAAGGAAGAATTGTGGATGTGGAAGGTAGAATTGAGCCAATGTGTGGAACAGCATTCCCAGTATGACTTGCCTAGCTAGTGCTTCCTAGCTGACTGTACTAGATGCATTGATGTTGTCCAAGCAGCACTGCATTCAATCTTGCATAGGTAGGGGTAGGGTTTCCATCTCTATATGCTGAACGAGGAGCTTTACCCATCCTCCACCCGAAAGGAGGCTTTTTTGCATGTTAGCGCCTCTCTATAGTGCCCATTTATCAAAGTCCTAAGCTTGGGAAATCACCCTACTTCGTTGTCTTTCTCTTTCTTTGAAGCTAGAAAGATGCAGTGCTTCACCGAGGGTTTGTCTCACAAGATCTGTTGGGAATGCAGATTGATCGGCAATTTGAGCGAAAGATTGAGCATTGGATCAAGAGAGTGCATTAGCCTATCAAGGCTAAGTCGAAGCGTATCAATCCCAAGGTCGGCCTACAGATATCACTATTTTTGAGGTCTCCTTCTTTCCAGCTGAGGGAGCAAGGCCATTCTGAGGCTCAACCCCTTAAAGAAAGTACTGCTACACGGAATAAGCCAATCTATCTACATGATTCTCACATCTTGATCTTTCTACATTCGTATCATTGGGTAAAGCTTTTTTTCTGCATTATTGCCAGTTGGCTCAGCGTCTCTCTTTCTAGGTGCTAATTCCTTTGATCTGACAGCGAAAGGGTTCTTCACTAGTGACTGATCCGCACATGGTACTACAATTGAACTGCTTTTGATTCTTCCTTCCTTACATATCATATGTGGATATTGACATTGAAAAGCCTGTCTGTCTCCGCTCTATCTTATCTGGAAAGTGGGAAAAACACTCCCCTGTTGGTGAAAACTCCTATGCCTATTATGTATGATGCGGGGGGATCACCCACCTCTTTCTGTTCAAGATTCCTTTCTTTACACGGCCCTCGAGTTTAAACTTACCCAATTCACTGGAAGAAAGATCATCTTCTGGAAGAGGACTTCCGAGAAAAACAGAGTCTGTATCAGTGTAGTAGCAATCAGTTCTAGATATGTATTTGTACATATGAATACGAGCACAAGCTGTAATAGCTGCAGACAAATGAACTGCTGACATCTTAGGGGGTAGATCTCTGTTACTAAACTTTCCGGATTTAGTCCAACGGTTTAAACTAGTCGCAATTGGACTTGCATAATAATCATACAAACGTGATTTAGTCCAACTCATGCATACTAGACGTCATAAGCCATAAAGCATACATATCGCGATACTCTATCTCATGCATACTAGTCGTATAATAACATACATGCAAATAAAACAGTTTTATTTTGAGATAGTCATGGTGCTCGCTCTTTTGTCCATCTTGCTTCTCAAGCCTCGGCTTCTTGTCGTCTATACGCCACTAGCCTAATTTCTCTAATTACAATTAAAGAAACTCCAAAACATCTTGGAGGGACAAAATTTAAATTACAAAAATTTGAAATTTAAATTACATCTCTTGTAAAAGAGCCCAAAATTACAAATTAATTTAAAATTTAAAAATTTCAAATTCCGGGCACCATGACCATCCCCTTCCTCTTTTGCACCTGAAATGTTAGATAACTCACAAGTACAAAAATATTATCATGTAATATATTTTTCACGTATGTCTTGATATTTAACCATTAAATATTAAAACATAATTAAAATTCTAAATTTTCCTTAATTCTTCAATTGGTCGAATTAAACAACAATTTATTTAATTCAAATTTTATTGATTCTTTCTCAAAGAACATAAAATTAAACCATGCATGTAGGCATAAATCTCAATATGGCCGAACCATATACAAGAGTATATGATTCAAATTTTCAAAAAATTTCATGCCATGTTTCTGAAACAATTCATGAAGAAAAATAAGAAAACAATCAAGGTGTTCAAAACATCTTTCATGGTTGAACTACACCTTTCAAAAAGGTGTTTCCTTTTTAAAACTTTCACAAAGTAAAAACAACCATGTATACATATGGATTCATGAACATAGCATTCGAAATAGCATGTTCATAAAAACAAAAAGTTTAACCGTTTAAAGTATTGTAAATTAAAATCCATACGTAAAAATTGAATCTTTAACTTTTAAAGAAATTTTAACCGTGAAAAATATGATCACAAACAAGGTACCATCACCAGTCTATGGTAAAGCAACCGGGCTCTGATACCACTTGAAAGTTGAAAATGGCCTTGAAGGCCGATGCATGCTGGAGGGAAAAACAAAACTTTTTCATTGCGGAACACACATGCATTCAAGATCATGCTTTAGGAAAGCATGATGTTACCTTGTTTATTGAAAACTCGTGATGATCAAGGTAGGTCTGAAGGGTTCAGACCCTCTAACGTTGATCCACACCACCCACTGCGTCTAGGTGCAAGAACTCCTTCTTGTGAAACCGTCAAGTGATCACTACAATGAGGCTTTCTAAGCACATACTGTGTGAAGAGAAAGGCTAGGTAAAAGTGTTTGAAAGAGTGAAGCTTTCAATGTGAAAACTTCACAAAAGTGGCGCAAGAGAGGAGAAGAGAATGACTTGGTTGGTTTTTTAAAAACCCTAGAAGGAACATATATATAGAGGCGCACAAGAGGAGCCTATTTGTTAAAAACAAATCAGATTTTTATTCAATAAAATCCCTTCCAAAAGGGCGCTCCATCAAAGAGAGAGAGAATAGGATTTGTTGCAAATCAAATCTCATCAAATCTTGCCAACAACATCCTATCATATCTTTATGATATATTAGGTTCAAAACCTAATCAAATATCTGATCATAAATCATCATATAATCAGTTATATGGTGCGCCCCATATAGCCTAAATAATGACCAGATACATTTGAGTTGTTGCATTCAAACTTGAATCAAATCACTCAAATATTCTCCCAACAGATCGTATCTTCTGGAGCTGATTCTGATGACTAACCAACAGTCAAATCAGCACCCCAAATCTTCTTAGATTATGTCCAAAAGATTTCCTCTTGATATGTTCCAACAAGATCTCATCTTATCCTTTTGTTATGAAACAACTTTTCATAGCCAATTCAAATTCGAATTTCAAACATTTGAATTTAAACTTGCAAACACTTAAATTTTAAATTTAAATTCAAATTCAAATTTCAAAATTCAAAATTCAAAATTCAAAATTCAAAATTCAAAATTCAAAATTCAAAATTCAAAATTCAAATTTCAAATTCAAAATTCAAAATTCGAATTTCAAAATTCAAATTCAAATTTCAAATTTCAAATTTCAAATTCAAAATTCAAAATTTAAACATTTGATAATTAAATTAACTAATTAAATTAATTAGTAATGTCTTGGACTATCCAAGCTCATTACTTAGATCCATGCGCCCTTCACCCTATCTGTGGAGTTCCAAACTACTTCTTGGGCTAATAACAATTGTTAGGCCCAATACCATTAATGCTAGAGCATCTAGACAATTATGTGTTAGTGTGTGACCCATTAGGTCCAACATAGCCACTGACATAAATGGGCTTGGGCCCAATAAGCCCACAACCCATCTAATGACAACACAGAGCACTAGCAATGCTTTGTTGCCCCAGAACTAGTTAGATTAGTGACTTGATCATCCTATTGCACATATTTGGTTGCCGTATATATTTCATTTCGTCTCGGTTACCTTCCCATAAAACCTAGGGTAAGGAAGCGTATCAACCCCTGCGGTTTAGAGTAAGCTTTATTCGAAATAAGGAATCTTCAATTTACAGACTCTAAAGGCAGATCATCTCATGATCTCTTTTACTATGCATAGATTCCCGAGTCCTTGTAAATGTCATCCCGATTTCTCCGATTTACAGATAACCTAATCTCTCACAGAGATTTGACGAATTCCTTCAGCTTATCACCCTAGCCCTATGTTCTTTCAGGACAAGCCCAACAGTATACCTATGAGTCTCCATGTTTCAGGCAGACGAGGTGCACAATCAAAGCATGCCTTCTAGAACACAATCTAGGCAATAACTTCTGGTCTTAGGAAAGACATACCCAAATATAAAGAGACTACTCTAATGATACTCTCTGTGAGAGTTCCTCATAGAGTCTCTTTGTGGGTCTGTTCAGTGCGAGCTATACCCTTATAGGTCTACCCACGACTTTAGCTAAGACATCTCCATATCTGTAGCACATGAGGTCTATACCTTGTATCCATATACAAGTAGATAAGTCGTGCTAGTCTTACTCGAGATTACTGACCCCATTCTCAGTATCTCTAGACTAGGAACATAAAATTAGGAATAAACATCCGGTATTCTTGAATCCTCATGAGTGTGATCTCATCACAGATACTCAAGAGATACCTATTTTATTCCACGGGGTTTATCAAGTTATTCATAATATATTAACATTAATATCAAGACAGAATTATGAAACAAGATAAAGAGTGCTTTTATTTATTTCCGACAATATTAAAAAGGTCTACATCTATGTCCTTATTTAATCATAAGATTGTCTCTAGGACACCCAAATACTAACAGAAAGAAATAAAACTTCAAGGTAGCATTCCTGAAGTGGTCAATGATGGACTACAAACTTCACATTTTTATAAAAGTGACCCTAGAAGTGGTCACAGTATTGGAAATTTATGATACCTTATTAAACTTTAGAAATATAAGGGGAAGATATAAAGTAATGATATAGTATATGTCATTGCTTCTAAAAATTACCATGAACCAGAAGTTCACTAGCCCAGATACTTTTAAGCATACTCCCCTCTTCAACTTGTACGTGAATGTGGACATGGTGTTTCTTATCTGCGTATTTTTATTGTACTATATGTCCTTATACCACCTCCACAACATCTTAAAATGGGGCCTCAAAGATGGCTAGGCATTTACATGAGCTTTTGAGATTCCAATACATAATCAAGTACTTGGAGCCCTTTGATGGGTAACTTGTTTAATACACGATTCGTTGATTAAATATTTAGTGAGAGACATTTTTCAGCATTAAGGGGAGAAAGCTAGAAGCTTAATGGCTCACAGGAAATTTTTCTGAAAGATATAAATTCATGGAAAAAGAAAGATAAGTCACTCATCGCGCCTTATGAAAAGATTAATCCTAAAGAAGCGAACCTGATGAAATAAGTGCAGCTGCTAATTACAACAATCCCGGGAATAAGGAACGACCAAATGTGGATGTGACGGGAAATGACAAAGGTTTGATTGATGTTGACATATGCAATAAACTATATTAATACTAGAGAAAAATATGATAAAATTATAACTGTTGTCAATAACGCATTTGCCGTATCAGTAGCTCTTGTTGTCTCAAAAAATAATCTGGATCCAGAAACCAAAACTATTCAAGAATGCCAAAAGCATGCTACTGAGAATAAATGAAAGGAGACAATTAAGAAAGAACAAGGGTTTTACGCAGAGACTTGACATTAATTATGATGTTTCTTACTCTCTTGTAATGGACTATATTACGTTTTGTTTCTTGATCAGTGTGTCAACTAGAAATCATCTTGAGATGCATTTAATGGATGTCGTGACTGTTATGTCACTTGATGGTGATATTTATATGAAAATCCTTGAAGGATTCCCCATATCCCATATATGGGAAAATGAAAATTGAAACATATTTAATATTAAGCCATAAAGGTCATCGTATGTTCTCAAATATATTGTTGTCTTGGCCTGCAGATTGAGCATCTTCCAAAAGGTTATTTTATTGCCCCAATGTAACTATATAAGTGTCCTAATGATGGTCTGTCTAGTAAAAGTGAATATGTATCCATTTAGACCCAAAGAAGCTAACAAGAGAGAATTAGGACCAAAAGTTCCTTATCTTAAGTGCCATAGGAGCACTATTATACATTGCAAATTGCAACATGCCTGAGATTGTATTTGCAGTACAATTTCATTATTTTCAAGGATCTATCCACGAGATAGAAAATTTATATCATGTAATATTTGGATATTGATTATATGTCTAAAAATCACACACTAGCTATGCATCTTTTTTATGAAGACACTGCAATGTCATGGAAGGATGCAAAAACAAAGCCTAGTCGAGAATGTGTTTAAATAACACCTTAATGTTTTATCTGGTTTACTCACAATTGATAATATTCCTAGCATCCTCTTTGGGGATAATGCAGCTTGTAATGCTTAGATGAATAACGGATATGTTAAGAGTGACATAATTGCATTTTTCACCAAAATTCTTTTACACATATGATCTCCAAGAGAAATGTTAAATAGGTATCCATTAATTCTAGTGACAATCTTACATGTTTATTCACTAAATCCCTCACCTACTTTCAAATTTGAGAAATTGGAATATGAAATGAGTATGCATAAACTTAATAGATTGCTTTCATCAGGAAGAGTGAATTAATTATGACCATCCTTGAAGGATGGAGCCTTGAAGGTTTATTATTGTACTGTTTTTTCCTTTGTCAGTTTTTTCCCAAAGGATTTTCTTGGCCAGAGATTTTTAATAAGGCAGTTTGTGCAATGCTTTGGTAGCGCATGCCATTTACTCTTTTTTCCTTCGCTAGTTTTATTTCCCCATTGAATCTTAATGGGGCCGTTTGTGCAATGCTTTCGTAGCGCATGCAATTTACTCTTTTTCTTTTGCTAGTTTTATTTCTCCATTGAATTTTCTGGCAAGATTTTAATGAGACATGAACTTAGTACAATGATGTACTAGTGTAAATGCACATTACCAATATAATAGAATGTACATTACTACATTTTATTGTGGGAGAAGATTATTAGATAATTATTATGAAAAATTATAAATGTTGTTCCACTTCCTTAACTCCAACAATAGCTACAAGACTCAATTGAGGGAGAGTTATATACATTGCATTCTTTTTCTCTTTACCAAATTTTTATCCCATTGAATTTTTTTTTTTGGAAATTTTTTTAAAAAGATAGTTTATATTACGTATGAAATGTGGTATGTTAACTATGAATATTATACTATTTTTCATTCGCTGAAGTTTTTTTTTATCCTATTGAGTTTTTCTTACCAAGAACATTTTAAAGAGGTATATCCATAATGTATAGTCATCCAAGAGCAGTGTTGTAAATATTTATGGATGGATTGAATTTTGAATTTTGAACTTTATAAACGTTGCATCCTTTTATAATTTCATAATCAGCACACTAGTAGAGTGTTAACTCCTCCATTCATGATTATAATTCTCCATTCTTCTATGTCTTCTCTACTCTTCTTTGTAGTTTTTTTATTTCTCATACTTTCTTGTAACATGATTTTCTCTCATCTCTCTTCCTTCATTTCATAACAAATACCAAGATTATATGTAAGTTTGAAATCTAATAGAGAATCATTGCCATATTTAGCCTTCGAATCGTGTTGACACGTGTTCCACTAAAAGTTAGTAGAACAAATTCCTTTTCAAATTGTTATAGTAGCGTCTTGACACGTGTTTGCAGAAGGCATCTTGTATAAATAATTTTTTCTTCCCCAACCGTCGGTCAATTAAATTTTATTACTTCTATTAGGTAAGCTGAGGAACAAGTGTACCAATGAATTTTGTTTAATCATTTTAGATTACGTTACTGTCGCCGTTTCAATTATTTATATTGGAAAATTATTTCTCTATGTATCTTTAAAATGACCGTTTTGGGTTGAGAAAAAAAAAATGATATTTTCATAATTTTTTTCTTTCTTACAATAATTTTTATAAAAATGTCATATATATATTTTTTAATTTTAAAATAACATTATTTTAGAATTATTGAATAAGTTTAATTATAATAAAAATATTTAAACATTTAAACATTTGTAATTATTTATTATCATATAATTTAATGATATTTTAAAGAAAAAAAATTAAAAATGACACAAAATTATATCATTTAAAATAACAAATATTTTTTCTACTTTAATACTGATGCAATAAAAAGTTATTAAAATTAAACTTTTACCATTTGTATACTTGTTATAAAAATTGATAAAAAAAACAATTAATAATTGTACTTGAAGTGATACCAAGTCTCTAAAAAGAATAATTGATCTCTACACTCAGACTATATTTTATTTGAGGTGAAGGATATTGTAATAATCAAGTTGTGTTATTATCAAATTACTATCATTTAATCTCATTGTTAGATTGATTATGTTGATCCAACGGTTATATTTATTTCCATTTATGTATAGTTATGATTTCCCAAATTTAAAGTGAAAGAATTAAATACGGGAATCATAACCATACAAAAGTGGAAATAAATATAAAGTATTAAATTTAGAAAATTATGACCATACAAAGATGGAAATAAATATAACCGTTGGATCAACATAATCGATCTAATAGTAAGATTGGTTGGTAGTAACTTAGTAGTAATACAACTTGATTGTTACAATATCCTCCTCGAATAATTTATTATAAGAGAAAAAAAAATGGTTAACTGAGAGATTAACACGTGTCTAACAATTATAATAGATTAAGACTTTTGCTCTTTCTCCCGCAATGTGTATATCAAGAAAAGAAACAGAAGAGTATCACTGAAGAAGATGTGAACTGAGTGAGCGATCTCACAATGGTAAAGAAGGACGAATTCTTGAGAGAAAACGGAGAGATAGAAAATGGTTCTGTTAAAGGACAAGTCTCGCGCAGCGATTTCCCTCCCAACTTCGTCTTCGGAGTTGCCACTTCAGCATATCAGGTTCATGATCCGATACGTTTATGATGCATTGCGTTGAATTCACTTGCATTGAAACTTGTTTGTTGAATCTGATCATTATTTGTTGTGAAAATGTAGATGCGGGCCATGATTCTTGATTTTTATTTATTTACTTTTTTATTTTTTACTGTGTGATAGTTTTTCGATTTTCCTGGAAAATTTGTGATCTGGGAATAGTTGCTGTTTTTACTTTTTTTTTTTCTATTAAATTATTCTGTTGATCCTATACTTTATTTTTTCCCTAAAAAAAAATAGAGATCAAAGTTTATAATTTATAAATGAGTTCTTCTAGTTTCTGTTTTTACTTTTTTTTTCTATTAAATTATTCTGTTGATCCTATACTTTATTTTTTCCCTAAAAAAAAATAGAGATCAAAGTTTATAATTTATAAATGAGTTCTTCTAGTTTCAAGATTTTTTTATTTTAAAATTGGGTTCCTACGGTGCATCTAATGATAGATGGATTCAGGGACCCAATTTATTTATTTTTGAAACTATAGTGATCCGTTTGCAAATTCTAAACTATAAGAAACTATTTGAATTTCCCCCAAAATAATATAGGCTAATAGATTAATTCAACCTTTTTTCTTAAAAAAATAAAAATTCTTCCCAAAATAATATATGCCTAATAGAGTAACTTAATTTTTTTTTTTTTTAATTTCTGCCTAAGAGGTCTTTGTGTTGTGGTTTCCCTGGATTAAAATTGGTGCATGAGATTCTTTTAAATGTTAATGTTACAATTTATTTTATGTCTGTCGCAGAATTTCTGGTGACAGATTTCTGATTTTGTGTCAGAATCTGTGATACATTTTGAGCAAGCAACCAGAATTTGTGTACAGATTTTTAGGCCTAGTTTAGTGTACAGTTTCTTTCCTAAACCCCTAAAGCACATGAAAGTAATAATATACAAATTCTGTAATTTGTGACAATTTTTTTTTATTTTTGTTTAGCTAGTTCTGAGGTTTCGTCCCTAGCTCACAATTTTTGGTAGAGCATACTTGAATTTTAATATTGTCAAATTTATCATAGAGTTTAACTTTGATTCGTTTTATAAATTTTCACATTATCATCCTATAACTTGTTGGCTTTGACTTCACCTTAGCTAACTCTTCTCGTTGTCTGAGCTTGCTTCTCTTAGATATTTGAAATTTCATGGTCTTCTCTAAACTCTGTAGTTCTCCCTTAGCACAGACTCTGTTGTGTTTATGTTCTTCAATCTATATTTTGTACCTGATTTTCTTCTTTCCTTAAACATAGACTTCCTTGAATTTCTACAATACATAGGCTAAATCTAGCTTTGATCGAGGTAATTTCATAATAGCTATCAAGCCAAACTGGCAAACCATTTATTCAAAGTAGTTTGTAAATTGTAATCATCACGTAAGACAAGTTAATTATGAAACCTTGGGCTGACAGTTGATTCATTTTGAAAGAATACTATCATTTTTTTACCATATTCTATGAGAGGGACAGCCTAGGTCAATGTCTTTTGACAAATTGTTTGGAGAATGACGTATAATCATAAGTAATGGTGTATTTATAACTAATGGGAAAATTGTTCAATTTGACATTTAACAGCTTGTTGCTTATTTCTAGATAGAAGGTGCTTGCAAGGAGGGTGGTAGAGGTCCTAGTATATGGGATGCCTTTTCACAGACTGAAGGTATGAGAACTTTTTCCTTGTTAGATAAATTGTAGACCCTTCACTATCAATGTGCTTAAATGGTGCTACTCAATGCTTCATTATTTGGTTTGTATTTGTTGTTTTGTTAGGAAAAATAATTGACAAATGCAATGGCAATGTAGCAGTTGATCATTACCATCGATACATGGTCAGTAATATTGTTTTCTTTTAGTGTTTTGACATTCATTTTTCTTCTCTTTATATATTGCCTTGTGGATAGATTTTGGGATTGAAATAACTGCATAACTTATGCGATGTTTCTTCCAGGGGGACTGGCTTCTGTCCTTATGAATTTGTCTGTTTTGTTGTTTTTCCCACACTAATAATTTTGCATAAGTTTACTCTTTGAAGACAAATACTTTCTATGGCAATGTCATTTTGAGTCTATTATGAAATAACATTGCAACATAAGAGTACGAAGATATCTGGAATTTTATGGCATCTGATAATTAGGTCTTTTAACTGTCGGCTCCTGCCCTACCCACAATTCTTCAAATCTTAACTTTCTGAATGTAATTATGATAACAGGAAGATGTTGATCTTATAGCCAAGTTGGGATTTGATGCTTATAGATTTTCAATTTCTTGGTCTCGTATTTTCCCTGGTATGATTTATTACTGATGAATTTTATGTATATATGTTTTCTATGTTGTTAGTAATCAAATAAATGATTTTCAATGTCCACTAGAGCATGAGTGTTCATCTGTTTCTCTGTTTCATGATTACTCAGTCAATAGTTAATATTTACCCTTCTCTGTTTCATCATTACTCAATCAATAGTTAATATTTACAGTGATGGGTCCTAACTCCTAACTATGGGTCAGCAAGAGATGATTAAAGGCTTTCTTAGGGCTTGACATGGAGGGACTGGTTAGGAAGGAGAAGTCTTGGTACAGCAATAAAAAAGGGTTTTCTGGAAGCGAGTTGCTGACATTAGTATTATTGTTCTTTATTGATTTCTACAAATGAAATTGTTCTTTCTGTGTTCCTTTTCCTATAATAAACTTCTACATTTGACATTGTGATAGGATAAACACCTCTTTCTATCGAATGGAGAAGATTGATATATCTATGTATAAAAGAAACGTATACAAATGGAAATCAACAAAGTGTAAGCTCCTAGCTATGGTGATGTCTCCAAGACCTCTACAAACGTGGATGAAAGTAATACAGGCCTAAACTTCCAATTACAAACCACAAAACTATAAACGTTACCCTTCTCACAACCAATTCCAAGTTTACCCACTACCTCGTAACTAAATTGCCACATCAGCAACATTCCCTCTTTTTCCGGTAAGAGCTTTACGCTGATAAACTATAACTGGGCTGGACCATTTAGACTTTGGTTTGGGCCTTGGTGAGACAATTGTATCAATACCCTCCTCATCAGAATTAGACTTGTCTTCAAGGCTAAACGTAGGAAACTTGCCTTGAATGTCGGCAGCCTTCTCCCAAGTGGCCTCTTCCACGGGTTTGTATTTCCAGAGTATCAACCATTTAGTATGGGACTGATTACCATTCGTTGAAATTCGTTCAGCTAGTACACCCTCTAGCTCAGGAGGTTCATCTGTAGTTAAGGCCAAATCAAGAGGGAAATTTCCTTCTTGAATTGAATTGCCAATAGCCTTTTGAAGCTGTGAGACATGGAAGACAGGATGAATCCTGGCAGAGGCAGGGAGAAGGAGCTTGTAAGCCACGACCCCAATTTTAGTAATCACCTAAAAAGGGTCATAAAAGTGTGCAGATAACTTTGGATTAATTCTGCGAGCTACTGAAACTTGCTGATGAGGCCTTAATTTCACATACACCCAATCTCCCACTGCAAAAGAGACATCACGACGGTGAGCATCAGCCTGTTGCTTCATAGACTGCTGAGCTCTCATGAGATGGTGTTTCAACTGACAAAAGCTTCATCCTTGTCATGCAGAACTCTAGCAACTGCATCCACCTGAGTTTCACCCTGTAAATAATGCGGAATAGTAGGAGGGGGTCTCCCATACACATCTTAAATGGTGTCGTGCCGGTAGAACTATAGAAGGACATATTATACCATAATTCAGCCCAGGAAATCCACAAAAACCAGCTCTTTGGTTGCTTCGAAGCAAAACACCTAAGATAAGTTTTAAGACAATGATTCAGGATCTCTGTCTGTCCATTAGTTTGAGGATGGTACGAGGTGCTCATTATCAAAACCGTTCCCTGCAAACGGAACAACTCATTCCAAAAATTAGTCAAGAACAACGGATCACGGTCACTCACAATTGACCTCGGAAGGCCATGTAAATGCAGAATTTCCTTGGAAAACAAAGCTGCCACAGTTCAAGCTGAAAAAGGACGCTTGAGAAGCAGGAAGTGAGCATGTTTGGATAATCTATCAACCACTACCTCCAGAATCACTTCGTACCCCTGGGATTTTGGTAACTCGGTTATGAAGATCCTCCTATATCATCTGTGGAACTAGAAGAGGTTGCAAAAGTTTAGCTAGTGAAAGGGTCTGATATTTGTGTCTTTGACATACGTCACAAGACTTCACATAATCCATTACTCGTTTGTGCATTCCAAACCAAAACAGACCCCTAGCAACCCTCTTGAATGTTCAAGTGAAACTAGAGTGACCTCCTGTTGGTGATGAATGGAACTCTTGGAGGTAGGTGAGAATGAGAGAGGAAGTGGAAGACAAAACCATGCGGTTCTTAAAAAACAGCAGATCCCCTTGCATTGTGAAACCCGATGGTATATCAGAATTAGCAAAAATAGCAGCAATTATTTTCTGCAGTGTAGAATCGTTTACATACTCCTCTTTCATCTTGCCTATATCAACCCAGTAAGGAGTAGAGATTATGTGAGTTAGAGCAATATTACCCTCCCTGCGAGATAGAGAGTCAGCAACCTTATTTTCTGGTCCAGGCTTGTAAACCACCTCAAACCTGTACCCATTAATTTTGCTAACCAGCAATGTTGATCAGTTGTGGTGATTCTCTGGCTTAGAAGATGTTTGAGACTGCTATAATCAGTGAGGACAGTAAAGGTACGTCCTAACAGATAATGTCTCCAATGTTGGATTGCAAAAGTGATGGCCATGATTTCTTTCTCGTATACTGACTTTGATAGATTCTGGTTAGACAAGGTGTAAAGAACCAATTTAACCCAAAAGCTTAAGCTGTTGGATGAGGCTACATTAATGGTTTTATGCTTCTTTAACACGTCCTCTCATATGAGAACCCACTGGACTTGAAGGGTGGATAATGCACAAGCCTAATTACCTGTGCTAAAAAACTCCACAAGGCATAATTAATTATTAATTAAATGGGGGGCGGTGAGGATCGAACCCGTGACATCGAGGCTCTGATACCATGTAAAGAACCAATTCAACCTAAAAGTTTAAGATGTTGGGTGAGGCTACATTAATAGTTTTATACTTCTCTAACACAAGGCCTTATTAAAGTAAGCGATAGGTTGTTTTTCTTGCATTAGAACAGCCCCTAGACCCAAACCCGATGCGTCACATTCAATAACAAAGTCTTTGTTAATATCTTTTCATGCAAGAACTAGAGCAAAAGTGAGTAGTTGTTTCAACCTCTCAAATGCAACTCGGGCCTCCTCATTCCATAAGAACCCTTCCTTCTTGGTCAGACCAGTTAAAGGATGCGCCACCTTCCCATAATCCTTTATGAAACATCTATAATATCCCCTAAGACCAAGGAAACCGCGAACTCCTTTAGCATTCATTGGGGTAGGCTAACTTAGGACAGCCTGTAACTTGGATGAATCCGTAGCAACACTTGCAAGAGAAATCACATGACCAAGATATTCAATGGACAATTGTCCAAAAGAGCATTTCTTCCTATTGGCGTATAACCAATTCTGCTATGGCATCCGCAGGACTTCTCCTAGATGCATCAAATGCAGTTCCCATGAGGGACTATAAACCAATATATCGTCAAAAAACACCATGACATGCTGCCTCAAACGTGAACGGAAAATTGAGTTCATAGTGGATTGGAAAGTAGAGGGCGCATTAACAAAACCAAAAGGCATAATGAGGTACTTATAATGTCCATCGTGGGTATGAAAAGCAGTTTTTGGAATATCATATTCTTTCACCCGTGTTTGATGGAAACACGATTTAAGATCTATCTTAGAGAAATATTTGGCGCCATGTAATTCATCAAGCAACTCATTAATAGTGGGAATATGAAATTTGTCCAGAATTGTCACCTTATTTAACGCTCTAGTCCATGCACATGCGCCAAGAATCATCATTCTTCTTTACTAGAATAACCGCGTTTTAGAATGGACTTGTACTATGGCAGATGGATCCTTCTTATAACTAAGTATTCACCTATATGGCCTCACACAGACCGGAGCAGTGCCTAGTAACAGATTGATAGCATGGTCCAAGTCACGATGAGGTGGTAGGCCTTGTGGCTCGTGAAAAACTGATTGGAATTCGTCCATTATCATGTGCAGCGACTCTTGCTGCTGTGTAGTGAGTTCAGTATTAAGAGTATCTCCTGGTAAATTGATTTTTTCATTGTCATCGTGCCCCTCTTCCTGAAGTAACCCTTGTAGTGCTAGTTGGTGATCCTTATCATCAACTTGATATCCCTTTAATTTAACCAATTCTCCCTTATGTAAGAATTGTATAGTTTTCCTCCTCCAATCTTGGCGAACCTCGCCCAAAGTCTCCAACCATTCCATTCCAAAAATCAAATCAATTCTACCAAAATCCAGGATATAAGCACCAACATTCAACAAAAAATGACCAATTTGAATATTAAGAGCATGACATCTGCCACTGGAGAAACGTTTGCTGTCATCTCCCATACTAACACTAAACTCCTTTGTGTTAATCATTTGCAGGCTCAAAGACGAAACCAACTCTGGGGGTAATAAAATTATGGCTAGCACCACTATCAATCAACAAGAGTATAGGAAATTCCTCCAAACTCCCTTCCACCTTCATAGTTTTGGATGGAAATCTGTTAGAAATATCCGCTACTTAGAAATTCACTCTATTACAAACTAACTCCTAATCTCCAGCGTCTTTTGCATCCTCAACAGTAACCAGTGCCTCCGTTTTCCCAATTGTCTCCTCTTCCTCCCAGATGAGAAGTCTCAGTTGCTTGTCCGGGCATTGATGAGTAGGGCTGTAACGTTGACCACATTTAAAACATAACCCATTAGCCCTTTGCTCCATGAGCTCAGGGTAAGACAAATTCCTGACACCTCTGTTGTTCGATCCACCTCGCTTTTCTTCACTATGGACCAAACAATTCTGCCCTGTTGGGGAAGTGTTTGCTTTACCCCCTTGAACACCCATACCAGAAGAGGAAATGGACACTACGCTGCGACGAAAACCATCGTTGTCTTGCCCTATAGTAACCTTTGTCCTCCGCGGAGCTTTCGCTCCACCGCCTTGGATAGGGAAATCATCTTGAAACAATTCTGAGGGTCCAGAATAAAACTTCCATGCGCACATCTTCCTTCAGACCACAGATAAAAAGGCCCATATATTGTTCCTCTGGAAGCATTGGGACTTGGGCAACCAGCATTTCGAACTCTTCCACGTATTAGTCTACGGTGCCTTCCTGTAATAACCCCTTAAGCTGAGCAAAAGGATTCCCAAAATAATTATCTTCATGGCAATCAAACAAAGCATGTTTGAAACGCTCCCAATCGAGTTGCGGATCCGATTCCTTCAATACTTTGAACAAGTGCCACGTAGTACCCTCCATACAAATTTGTGCGTATTGAATGCACATTGTCTTCGGTGTACCCTGCATGGTGAAATAGGCCTTCGCTCTAGCTACCCAGCCAACTGGGTCTGTTCAGCTAAAGACCAGAAGCTCAATTCTCTTCGCTGACAGCTGATAATCTTTCGCATTTGTTCCTTTTGTCACCTCCTTCTCCGTATCAACGACCACTTCCTTTCCTTTCGAAACTTCGCTTCCTTGTCCTTTGGTGAGTACTGGATTTTGTAGCGATAGGTCAGGACGCTGAAGTCCCTCTCAGATTTTGGCACACATTTCTGCCAGAGTTTGGATGATGTCTCCTACACTGGTAACTAAGGAGCTCAACTTCGTCAAATGTTCTGCTAACTGATGCGAATGTCCCTTCAAAGTGGTATCATGCGATCGCAAAAGAGAATTCCTGCGACTTAAGCACCGATTCAACCGCTACCATCCTTGCGTCTAAAGCTTCAATTCGTTGCGATGTCATTCTGGTGAGCATGCACAGACTTTCTCTTCCCCTAAACATCTCTCAACGAGAGCACCAATTTGATAGGATAAACACCTCTTCCTTTCAAAATGTAGAGAGGATTGATATATTTCTGTATAAAAGAAACGTATACAAATGGAAATCAACATAGCGTAAGCTCCTAGCTATGGAGATGTCTCCAAGCCCTCTACAAACGTAGACGAAAGTAATACAAGTCTGAACTTCCAATTACAAACCACAACACTATAAACACTTCCCTTCTCCCAGCCAATTCCAAGCATACCCACTACCCCATAACTAACTTTCCATATCAGCAACATTCCCTCTCTTTCCAGCAGCAGCTCTACGCTGATAAACTTTAATTGGGCTGGACCATTTAGACTTTGGTTTGGGCCTTGGTGAGACAATTGTATCACATTGAAACGACAAACTAAATTAAAGCCCAGATCTTCCCGTTGAAGCATGGTGATATTTTAAACGAATAACTTGCATATGTTTTTGAACGAAAAACAATAAATTATCACACTCCAAATTGTTAATGAATACCCTAGTATAGAGAATACTAAAAAATATATTAGCAGGCAAATATTTAACTTGTATTCTTTGCTTTTACTGCCCATGGAGTAGTTTCTTTCCCTATTTTCTGCTTGCATCTTTTGTTCACGTTTGCATGTCCACCTGTTTTTCTTAGGATTAAATACCATTTTTAGTCTACTATAGATACAGGTGACATCAATTTGGTCCTCAAAATAAAGATGAAATCAATTTTATGATATCTCAAACAAAGGCTCCATTATCAATGGTGTTCTCACAGTCCGTACACAAAAGTTCGTTTTTTTGTGTCACTTTCCTTGTTTGAGGGACTAAATTGATATCATCCTTCTTCATAGGACCAAATTGATGTCTCGCGTATCTTTTTGGGGAGTAAAATGGTGTTCACTCTTTTTGTAGCTAATGTGGTTACTTTGTATTAATCTCCACTTAAATGACAATAAAGAAAATATCTTGACTTGGCTACAGCTGTTGTGTAAAATGTGAATGTTCGATTATATAATAAAACCATACATTTTTCAATACTGAATATTTGGGATATCACAGTGAGCTATGTGCAGAAATGGAAATTTACTTTTTCCCTCTTTTATTACAAAACTTTAGCTTCATGTTCTTTCTGGGTGTCAACTGGCTTTCTTCCATATTAGGAGTCGAATGAAAAATGTGACAAACTGTTGGTGGAAAATTATAACACCTTAAACAAGTTGGCTGTCTAATTTTGGAGATGGTGCTGGAATTGTTGAGAACATGACAATGAGATGTTTAGCTGATTTATGTTATAGCATTGTATATTTTTAATGTTCTTTTTACTGATTTTATGCCCCACTATCATTTTCCGAGCCGTGGTTTTGAGCCTAATAGCATTTCTTGCCTTGTCCACAAAACAGTTATACTTGTATTTAAATTGGAAAAGTTATACTTACATGACTATGACATGTTGTTTTGTAGTTATACTAATATATTCATCTTGTTTTGTAGTGTTACATTGTCTGATATAAATGATGGAGACTGTTTGGATTTTATTTTTATTGTATTGTAATGTTATTTTGGGTGTAGATGGCTTAGGAACCAAAGTCAACGAAAATGGAATAACTTTCTATAACAACATTATCAATGCTCTTCTTGAAAGAGGTATGGTCTATGTGGAACCACTTCACCTTAATTTTCTAGCTCCTTCATGAATATTATATATTAAGTTACTCTTTTCCAGCAGGTATTCAACCTTACGTAACTTTGTATCATTGGGATCTTCCGCTGCATCTTCATGAGTCGATGGGAGGATGGTTAAATAAAAAAATCATGTAGGTATCATGTAACTGATTTATTTTTTCATTTTACAATTTGTTTCTTTCCAAATAATCAGAAAACTTGATTTGTATGTAATGTCCTGTGCCAACTTCGGTTTTTTACACATATATAGTATTAGCGCACATACAAAAGGGGTCATAAAATAGACCAAGCTGCTAGAATGCAATTTAAAGAAAACGTGATAAAACTGAGTCAAAATTTTAGTAAACCGTTATTAATCAAATGCGTTCAGTTTTTCCCATCACTTAAACTTTTTCATATTACATGGTTTCAAAGTGTTGAGATATATAGTCCCACGTTGGTTGTATGTGCAACTAATGTGGTCTTTATAAGGCCTTGGGCACTCCCACCCTTTGAGCTAGCTTTTGGAGTGGTGTATCCCAAGGTTCTTTACATGGTATCAGAGCCTCGCCGCCCCCCACTTTCTCTTTTGGCGTTTCTTAGCACAGGTAGACTCGGCCTGTTGCATTGTCCACTCTTCAAGCCCAATGGGCTCTCGTGTGAGGGGGCGTGTTGAGATATATAGTCCCATATTGGTTGTATGTGCAACTAATGTGGCCTTTATAAGGCCTTGGGCACTCCCACCCTTTGAGCTAGCTTTTGGGGTGGTGTATCCCAAGGTTCTTTACACAAAGCATTCATTATGGACTAGGACAGCCCCTAAGCTATTTAACAAACTGTAGAATATCTAGAATATTCTAGATAGTATTTATTGATGTAGTTGGTAGTTGTATATTTAGTTGGTAGTTGTATATTTATTGATGTAGTTGGAGGTTGCATATTTATTAAAGTAGTTGAGGTAGTTGGATGTACTCAATATAAAAAGGACCCATTGGGTCTCTCAATGAATCAAGAAAATATTATTCAGATAAAACACTTCTTCCACTTCTTTTCTTCATGGTATCAGAGCCTCGCCGCCCCTCAATTTCTCTTGTGGCATTTCTTAGCACAGGTAGGCTGGGCCTGTTGCATTGTCCACTCTTCAAGCCCAATGGGCTCTTGTGTGAGGGGGCGTGTTGAGATATATAGTCCCACATTGGTTGTATGTGCAACTAATGTGGAGTTTATAAGGCCTTGGGCACTCCCACCCTTTGAGCTAGCTTTTGGGGTGGTTATTTTTAAGTCATTTTCCTATTCCTTTTTTTTTCGTTTTAGCCACTACCCAAGCCAGAATCCTTACCTAGACACCTCCAACCACGAAACCAAGGCCACCATTAGGTTCAGAACAAAATTCCGAGCCAGCCCACAGAAGACCCGTGGCAGTATTGTTCATCACTGTAGCAATTACTGTTTCACCGTGGCCAACCCTCTTCTTGTTTTGAGGGTCAAAATCGTATTTGGAGGAACTTTTTTCTGGGTACCTGTTAGAAAGCCATGGATGCTGGAAATTCTGAAATTTTGTCTGGAACCTCACCCCTTCCCAACTCTTCGTCTTCTGGAGACAACCCAGCAATGCAGATCACCAGTCACCGTTTAAACGGTAGGAACTATGTGCAATAGTATCAATCTGTTAAGTTGTTTATCCAGGCTAAAGGGAAGATGGGGTATCTCGATGGAAAAAAGGTAAAACTAGCAGAACGTGAACCTGGTTATGATGCTTGGGTGACTGAAAATGCTTTAGTCATGACATGGCTGACTAATTCTATGGAACCAGATATCAGTCAAACTTATTTATTTCTTGATACAGCTCACGAGATTTGGGAAGCTGTTAAAGAATATTACTCTGACCTGGGCAATGCATCTCAGGCTTTTGATCTCAACACCAAGGTGAAAGAATTACGCCAAGGAGGGATGACTGTTACTGAATACTTCCTTGCTCTAAAAATACTATTGCAAGAGTTAGATCTTTATGATAAAGTAGACCTTCAAGGTTTAGAAGCTAATGCAAGGTTCAAAAATTATATAGAGAAAAGGCGTCTCTATGATTTTCTTGCTGGCCTTAATTATGATCTTGATGATGTTCGTGGAAGAATTTTGGGACAAAACCCATTACCTTCCCTTGCTACTGCTTTTTCCGAAGTACGAAGGGAGGAGCTTCGCCGAAAGGTAATGTTGGGTGATAAGGACTCTAAGTCCTCTGATGGGTCTGCCCTTATAGCAAAGAATACTGTTCGTCTTTCTGGAGACTCAAAACGTTCTGACCGTTGGTGTTCTCATTGCAATAAGGGTGGTCACACCCGTGAAAAATGTTGGGAAATTCATGGAAAACCACCAAACTGGAAACCAAAAGGACAGAACAAGAATCGTGCTAATCAAGTATCTTCCGAAGATAAAGGGGAGGTGTCTCATGTCCCTTCAAACCTTGATGGTGTTTTCCTCTTCAAGGCCCAGTATGAGCAATTTCAGAAACTGATATCTCAACCTCCCGAGGCAACTAGTCATGTTGCTCAAAAAGGTATGGCATTCCATGTTGAACGTAGTAATCGTTGGATCCTTGATTCAGGGGCCTCTGATCACATGACAGGTAATGCAACCTTATTTTGCTCAATAGGAGTATTAGAGGGTTTACACCCGAGCTTTCCTGCTTCTTTGAGAAGATCAAGAACATATTTCCTCTGGCTGATAAAAATTTCTTTGCTTGAATGAGCTACTTCTATCCCTAGGAAATATCTCAGTTTCCCAACGTCTTTGATTTCAAACTCAGAGGCAAGCCGTGTTTGCAGAATCTGTCTCTCCACAAAATCATCACCTGTGATAATAATATCATCAACATATACAAGGAGCACAGTAAGCTTCCCATTTTGGAAGTGCTTGAAGAAAAGAGTGTGATCTCCTTGATTCTGTCTGTATCCTAAGGTCATCATAACCTTAGTAAATCTTCCAAACCAAGCACGAGGTGACTGCTTCAA
The DNA here is from genome assembly GCF_033153095.1 of Gastrolobium bilobum. Classification (NCBI taxonomy): domain Eukaryota; kingdom Viridiplantae; phylum Streptophyta; class Magnoliopsida; order Fabales; family Fabaceae; genus Gastrolobium; species Gastrolobium bilobum. The sequence goes on along the minus strand of NW_026895122.1, from coordinate 68,300 downwards.
TCCATACAAGGCCTTTTTTAATCTACAAACTTTATTTTCATGTAGACTTCTTCTTCTAACTCACCATTGAGGAAAGCATTTTTCACATCAAATTGATTTATATCCCAATTGTAATGGGCAGCAAGGGATAACAAGATTCTCACTGTATTCATCTTTGCAACTGGAGCAAAGACTTCTTCATAATCAATGCCATAGGTTTGAGTGTAACCTTTGGCCACTAATCGAGCCTTATATCTCTCAAGAGTGCCATCAGAATTATATTTCAGGGCATAAACCCATCTGCACCCTACTGCTTTCTTTCCGTTGGGTCTATCAATAACCTCCCATGTTTTATTTTTCTCCAAAGCATTCATCTCCTCTTGCATGGCTTGAGCCCAATTCCTATCTTTCAAGGTTTCATGTACTGATTTTGGGATTGCAATAGAATCTAGTGCTGAAACAAAGCTTTTGTGCTGCACAGAAAGATTAGCAGAGGAAACAAAGTGGGAGATAGGGTATTGAGTACAAGAGGGACAGGAGGAACAAGTTTTTTTGTGACAAGATCTTTTTCCTTTTCTAAGAGCAATAGGTAAGTCATCAGAAGTAGAAGCAATAGGTAAGTCATTAGAGATATCAGAAGAAATAGACAAATCATGAGAGGAAATAATATTAGAATCAGAAACAGGAGATTCAGGAGACTCAGAAGAAATAGGAGATTCAGGAGACTCAGAAGAAATAGGAGATTCAGGAGACTCAGAAGAAATAGGAGATTCAGGACTTACCAGTGGTTCAGACGATTGAGGTTGCTGGTGAGACAGTATGGGTTGTATCTCAGGTGTATTTGAAGGTTCTGACACACCAGGAGCAGACACACTAGGAAGAGAGAAGATTGATCCAGACTCAAAGAAAGAAGGGGACGAGTCTTCTGAAGAACTGTTCTCCCCCTGACGATGAGGACCCAGGAAATAAGATTCAGATTCTTGAAAGGTGACATCCATAGAAACAAAAAATTTCCGACTTGGTGGATGATAACACTTGTACCCTTTTTTATAAGGGTTATAACCAAGGAAGACACACTTAAGAGCCCTAGGATCCAACTTACTCCGATGTTGTTTATGAACATGGACAAAGGCAACACATCCAAACACTCTTGGTGGAAGGCTCTGCAATATGAGAACAGAAGGAAAGAAGGAAGTCATGGAATGAATAGGACTGATATTGTTAAGGACCCGTGAAGGTAAACGGTTGATCAAAAAAGTTGCAGCTAATACTGCTTCTCCCCAATAAGAACTAGGAACAGATGTCTGGAAAAGTAGTGCTCTAGCAACTTTAAGAAGGTGACGATTTTTCCTTTCAGCAACCCCATTTTGTTGAGGGGGTATCAACACATGTGAGCTCATGAATCATACCTCTGTCTAAAATGAATTGTGACAGGCGTTGATTGACGTACTCAGTACCATTATCAGATCTGAGTCTTTTAATACCTTTACCAAACTGAGTCTCAACCATGTGATGAAACCGAATAAATATCTCTGGTACTTCAGACTTGTCTTTCATCAAGTATATCCATGTTATCCGAGTACAATCGTCAATAAAAGAAACAAACCACCTTGCACCTGAAACACTGTGCACTTTAGAAGGGCCCCAAACATCAGAATGGATAAGAGAAAAAGGTTCCCTGCTTTTAATAGTGCTAGAAGGAAATGACACTCGATGGTGTTTTGCAAATTCACAAACATCACAATGAAAGGTCTCAACCGACTTATTGAGAAACAGAGAGGGGAACATAGACTTCAAAAGACTAAATGGTGGATGCCCCACACGCTTGTGATGGAGCCAAATCATAGACTCTGCAGTAGAAGGATGACGTGTCATTAATAACTGATTTTTGCTAGCATGGTCTGGAAGGAGATGATACAACCCATCCTGTTCATTAGCAACTCCAATAAGATCCTGAATAAGACAATGAAAAGGAAAAAATGTGATAGAACAATTCAAATCAGTTGTAAGTTTTTGAGTGGAGATAAGATTAGTAGAAAGCTGAGGAACATAAAGAACATTTTTAAGAAACAAGGAAGGTTGAATTTGAATGTTATCAGAACCAATAACTGATTTATGGGATCCATCAGCTACGGATATAGTATGACTACCAACAGTAGGATGATAAGAACAAAACAACTCAGTACGACAAGCCATATGATCAGTTGCACCAGAATCCAAAATCCATAAGGTTTTAAAATCAGTGCAAGAAGCAAGAAGAGATATAGAACGTGTGCTCTTACCAGATAAGATCGAAGAACTATCATGCTCGGCCATTCTTTAACAAAAAAGTTAACAACCAGCGATAAAATCAACCAAACAGAATATCAAATGACCTCTGATCAGAAAAATAATCACAGATCCAGACAGAAGACAAGAAGACGAGAAGAATGGTGGTGGTCCGGTCCAAAAACACGGCCGCACGCGCCTCCACGCGCCGGAGAAAGGAGCTGCGCATGGGATTCACTCGCCGGGAAAGGGGCAGTGCGTGAGAGCGCGTGGAGGGGCTTCTCCGGCTGAGATTTTTTTGGTGTGGTCGTCCGGTGAGCGCGCACCTGTCTGTGGGTGGTCGCGGTTGAAAAGTCGTCGGAAAGTGGTCCAAACAGTGAAGACAGATCTGATTGGAGGCGGTCGGAGGTGTTTCGGTCGTTTGTGGCGGAGGAACAATGTGTAGAATGATAGAACAGAGGAAAAATAAGGTCAACAATGGTCCCTTTGGTCCAAAAGGTCTCCGCAAAAATTTACCGGTGGCGGCTGATGGCGGCAAGAGGCAAAGAAATTAGGGTTTTGTTAAAAAAGAAGAAGATAATATGTGCGGAAGCAAAGCCCTCAGATCGAGAGCTCTGATACCAACTTGAAAAAGGTATTTTAATATATTATTGAATTGTAAATAATCTGTACAAAGGGTTCTCTATTTATAGAGAATACTTGACCTAATTTTGACCTAATGGGCTTGGCCCAATACAACAAATAAATGACTAATAATAACTAAATAATTATTATTTACAACACAAAGCATTCTCGTGCCAGTTATTCTTCTAAAAAATATCATGAATCTTCTCCCTTTACATTGATTCATAGTGATATTTGGGAACCTGCTCGTGAAAAAAATGTCTCGGGTGCTCGTTGGTTTATTACTTTCATTGATGATCATTCTAGGGTATGTTGGGTATACCTCTTGAAAGATAAGTCTGATGCGGCATCCACCTTTAAAAATTTTCATGCTATGACTCAAACTCAATTCCAGACCTCTATCAAAATTCTGCGAACAGACAACGGTACTGAATATTTTAATTCTGTTCTTGGAGATTACCTAAACCAGCATCGAATTATTCATCAAAGTTCTTGTCCTAACACCCCTCAACAAAATGGGGTGGCTGAAAGAAAAAATAAACATCTAATTGAAGTTGCTCGAGCTCTTTTATTCACGATGCATGTCCCTAAATATCTGTGGGGGGAAGCCGTCTTGACAGCCTCTTATCTCATTAACCGGATTCCTTCTCAGGTACTAAATTTTCATTCTCCTTTATCTTGTCTTACTAAATTTTTTCCCTCTTTCAGTGCTGTTTCTTCTCTTCCTCTCATAATATTTGGCTGTGTGGTTTTTGTGCATATTCCTCCACATCACAGGTCCAAACTTGACCCTAAATCTGTTAGATGTGTCTTCATAGGATATTCCCCTAATCAAAAAGGTTATAAGTGTTACTCACCTTCTCTCCGTAAGGTTTTTGTTTCTATGGATGTTACCTTTTAGGAGACACAATCCTTTTTTTCCCCGACTTCTCTTCAGGGGGAGTCTATTGGTATTGGTATTGGTATGTATGAAGATAAGCCTGGAAAACCAAATGATGTTGTTGTCTTACCTTGGCCTTTGGAAACAGGGGGAGTTATTAGAAAGGAAACAAGGGGAGCAACTATACCTGAATCTAATGATCCTCCTTGTGATCCTCCTGGTAAATGGGGAAAATTTTACAGCAGGCGCAAAACACATGAAGATACTCTAGACTGCCAGGATCCTGATTCGAGTCCTTGTTCCAGCAACCCACTTGAATGTACTTGTACAACCAACATTGATATGCCTATTACTCTTCGGAAAGGTACTAGATCTTGCACTGCTCATCCTATTTCCCATTATATCTCATATGAAAAGTTGTTTCCAGGTTTTCGTGCTTTCAACACTATGTTAGATAGTACCAGGATACCCAAAAATATCCAAGAAGCACTTGATGACCCAAAATGGAGGAGTGCTGTATTAGAAGAAATGGATGCACTTACAAAAAATGGAACATGGGAGTTTGTGACATTACCTAAAGGAAAGAAAACTGTTGGTTGCAAGTGGGTGTTCACAATAAAATTCAATGCAGACAATAACATCAATAGGTATAAGGCCAGATTAGTTGCTAAGGGATTTACTCAGACTCATGGGATAGATTATCAGGAGACATTTGCTCCTGTTGCCAAACTTAACACTATCCGCGTTCTGCTATCTCTTGCCTCCAACCTTGATTGGCCATTGCAACAGTTAGATGTTAAGAATGCCTTCTTGAATGGTGATCTACATGAGGAAGTTTACATGGATCCACCTCCTGGTTTTGAAAAAGGGGATGGTTCTGTGTGCAAGTTGCAGAAGTCTCTCTATGGACTTAAACAATCTCCCAGAGAATGGTTTGGGAAATTTACTCAAGCTGTTAAGGGAAGAGGGTTCACCCAAGCTCAGACTGATCACACCTTATTTTTTAAACACTCCGACAAAGGAAGAATTGCTATTCTGATCGTTTATGTTGATGACATAATTATCACTAGTAATGATAGCGAGGAGATAACCTCTTTAAAAAAATGTTTAGCTGACCAGTTTGAACTTAAAGATCTTGGATCTCTCAAATATTTCCTTGGCATAGAAATTGCTCGGAGTAAGGAAGGAATTTCTTTAACTCAGAAAAAATACATTCTAGACCTGTTGCAAGAAACAGGTATGCTTGGGTGCAAGCCGGCAGAGACTCCAATTGAAGCTAATATCAAGATGGGTGTTGAGGACGGGGAAGATGTTGATAGGGAGCAGTACCAGAGACTAGTGGGGAAATTAATCTATTTGTCTCACACTCATCCTGATATTGCATTTGTTGTGAGCATGGTTAGCCAATTCATGCATTATCCTAAGGAAAAACACCTTAGTGCTATTTATATAATTCTCAAATACCTCAAAAATACCCCTGGTCGAGGAATTTTCTTTAAGAAGGGGCACAAAAGGATGATTGAAATCTATACAGATGCAGACTGGGCTGGCTCTGCAATGGACCGAAGATCTACTTCAGGATATTGTACTTATGTCTGGGGAAACTTTGTGACCTGGAGAAGTAAGAAACAAACTGTTTTTGCAAGAAGCAGTGCAGAAGCAGAATTTCGGGCTCTAGCCCATGGTATTTGTGAAGGAATTTGGTTACGAAGGCTTCTGGAGGAGTTGAAGATCTCCTATTCCCTACCTATCAGATTATATTGTGATAATAAGGCTGCTGTCAGCATTGCTCAAATTCCTGTTCATCATGACAGAACAAAACATGTGGAAGTTGATCGTCACTTTATCAAAGAGAAGTTAGAAGACGGTAGTGTATGCTTGACATATATACCTACCAAGGAACAGACGGCAGATATCCTCACCAAAGGATTACTTAAGCCGACCTTTGAGAATTTGATCAGCAAGTTGGGAATGATCAATATATATCTCCTAACTTGAGGGGGAGTGTAGAATATGTAGAATATTCTAGATAGTATTTATTGATGTAGTTGGTAGTTGTATATTTATTGATGTAGTTGGAGGTTGCATATTTATTAAAGTAGTTGAGGTAGTTGGATGTACTCAATATAAAAAGGACCCATTGGGTCTCTCAATGAATCAAGAAAATATTATTCAGATAAAACACTTCTTCCACTTCTTCTTTTCTTCACAAACTTACACTAAAAGCTTTCTTGTTATTTAAGTCATTAACTCTAAGTGATATTATAGTTCAGAGGTTCGAAGTGAGTTGTCATAAATAGCTAACCCTTATTGGAATTACATTGCTCGAGAGTTGATCTCATTGAGTGATGAAGAAAATTTTAAGGTGCCACTGACAGAACTTACTCAAGTAAGTGGCTGTGTTTTAGCCAAAAAATGAGGTTTCTGAACCTCAAATTTCCTGGCATCAGAGGCTTTGTTCCAACATGTAATTCTGTACAAGTTATACCTAATCCTAGGCACTTACACATGGTTCAAGACTTCGGTGCAAAGGGAGAGGGTCATTGTCCTTACAATGAGTGTACTGAAGAATACATTGTATTTATGAAAACACATCTGTGATCTATTCATACTTCAACTAGTCTCTGGAACTTTTTAAATAGGGAAGAATAATAGCTTGAAGTGCGAAACAACTTCAGAATCAGAGTTATCTTATTTCATATATAGGATTGAGGCATAGTTAAATCAATGTTGCAGAAATGTGGACCCTTGTTTGGGCTACCTGTAGTATTCCAGAATGTTCTTATAGAGAATGTTTGTGACAGAAACCCACTCTAATACTGCTAAAAACTGGGAACTAACCTGAGATTACAGAAACTGAAATAAGAAATTGATACAGACCAACCACTAATTAACAGAACTAAAGGAATTAATGCAGTACTTTGGATCTGAATATTATACCTTCATATATTGAAGCACAAACGATTACAAACAGAGACACGTTAACAACAATTCTTGCAGGAAATATGAAATTACAATGACACTAAGAAAAACACAATGCAGGAAAAAGTAAGATAGTGTGGAACACATATGAGAGGTTCCACTCTCTCCCAATCCCAAAAAGGGCCGAAGCAATTCCCAAAGATTCGAGATACCCTCACTCTTCTCCCTCCTTGATATTTAACCATCTCAACCTCCCTTCCCATGCCATTCTGTTGAAACTGCTTTGCTGAGTCAGCAAAGGTTGGGCCCACATTATTTTATTCCTTCCTATACATACATGATCTTGGGCCAGATCGTATCAATACTCCCCCCTTTTAAGCACCTTGTCCTCAAGGTGCAGATAGGCTCTTGAGAACTGTTAGAATATTAGATATGATATGATTATATTTGATTAGATATGATTGGATTCTGTCTTATCTGTAAATAGTCTGACTGTATTCTGACTGTATTAGGATTAGGTTTGGATTAGGTTTGCACCTTACACTTAAGCCCATTAGGGTCTCTATATATTGTAACTCCCTGACACAGATCAATACACAACGTATTCTTTTACATTCAACTTGGTATCAGAGCTATTTCGTTCTGGGAACCCTCGCTTCCGCTTAGAAATCTTGTTCTTCGCTTTAAAACCTAAGCCCACTACTTATGAGTCATCTTTTCTTTGCCGTGCGTCCTTCCGGTAAGATATCAAAGGCTGTAAGTCCTCTCCAGGCATCTTCTGCACGTGTCCACAGTCACCGGAGCACCATCAGCCACCGTCAGCCACTGTTCAGGCTGCCAGAGTACTTTTCCGGCGAGTTTTCAGTCTGGAACGAACGCGAACAGAACCCTCTCCTCCCGGCGACCTTCTCTGTGGAAGTCCGGCCACCATCGGAGTTGTCACGCGCTCTCACGCGCCTCCAGTCTTCTCTGCGCGTGGGCTTCACGCGCCACCTTCTGCCGGCGCGTGAGCACTATTCCGACGGCTTTTTCCGGCCGGTCTTGGACAGAGAAGCTCGTCTTCTCCTCCTCTTTCTGGACCTGTGGTTGGTTCTTTGTGGGTCTGACTTTTTGTGCGCACCTCTTCTTGATTGGTGATCAGGTTCGTTTCTCTTTATTCGGTTTGTATCTTTGTGATTTGATACTATGGCAGCAAACCCTCCAATTCATTCGGAGGTCAAGTCTCCATCTCCTCCTTTGAGAAATTCTCCCAATATCATCTCTACCAATATTGGGTCCATTACCTCTTCAAAATTGAAGGGATCTGTTAATTACAAGAACTGGGCCACCTCTGTTCGAGTTTGGTTCTTTGGACAAGGATATGGGAACCATCTCACAACTAAGTCTACTGATGTCCCTAAGGAGGACAAGTCTGATTGGGAAAAGATTGACAACCAACTTCTGAGTATCCTCTGGCAATCCATTGATCCGATTGTCTTGGATATCTTTTATTCATTTCAAACTTGCACTGAAGTGTGGGAGGAAGCAAAAAACCTCTACACTAATGATGTTCAGCAGCTCTATTTCATCATCTCTCAGTTTATGGAATTGAGCAAATCATCCGACATTCAGATGGAGACATATATTGGCAAGAGTCGCTCTTTGATGCAGGCATATTTGGATATGCTGCCTTACCCTACTGATGCTACTGCATATCGGAAACAGGTGGAACGTCTCTTTATGGTTGCCACACTTTCTGGCCTTCCCGAAGAATATGATAATGTTCGTGATACTATCTTGACTAGTGGGGAGCCTGATCTATCCATGACGTATCAGCGTCTTCTGAATTTGAATAAGAAATCTGCTCCTGCATCGTCTTCTGCTGTTGATTCTACTGCTCTAGTTTCCCGTGCTGATTTTCGCGGGCATATTGGAGGTGGACGTGGTCGTGGTAGAGGCCCAGGAGGCCGGGGCCCAGGAGGACGTAGCCCAGGAGGTCGTGGCCCAGGAGGTCCAGTCGGACGTGGTCAGCGACCTCGTTGTCATTACTGTCAGCAACTTGGTCATTATGAGGAACGCTGCTACACCAAGTATCCTCACATGCGACCTTCTTTTGCTGCTAATGTAGCTCAATCGGATACTGCTTCAAATGGTTCAGTCTCTCTCTCCTCTGAAGAATATGCAGCATTCCAGGCCCTTCTCAGGAAGTCCTCTCCTCAATCTCAGGCCTCTGCTTCAGAAACTGGTAATCCTGTTGCTTGTGTTTCTCATTCTGCATCACTTGGTCCTTGGATATTTGACTCAGGTGCTACTGATCACCTCTGTGGTAATAAGGAACTCTTTTCTTCCCTTACATATTCTAATAATTTACCCTCTTTTACTCTTGCTGATGGAACTAAGGCCCCCGTTCATGGGATTGGACAAATCTGTCCAACCTCCTCATTGACCTTGACATCTGTCTATTACATTCCTCACATCTCTTATAATTTAATATCGGTTAGTAAATTGATCAATTCTCTTAATTGTATTGTCACATTCTCAAACCATTCTGTTTCTGTGCAGGACCCGGGTACGGGGAAGATGATTGGAGTGGGCCGTGAGTCACGGGGTCTGTTCTACCTTGATGTGCCGAGTCGATCAGTTGCTTGTTCTCTCACAGAATCTCCACAGCTCATCCACAGTCGTCTCGGGCATCCTATTCTTGCGAAATTGCAAAAGATGGTTCCTCTTTTATCCGGTCTTCAAACTTTAGATTGTCAGTCATGTCAGCAAGGAAAGCACATACGCTCCTCCTTTGCTAATCGAGTCAATACACGAGCTGATGCTCCTTTTTCAATTATTCATTCAGATGTTTGGGGTCCTAGTCGTAGTGTGTCTATTTTAAGTTTTCGGTATTTTGTCACCTTTATTGATGATTTCTCCCGTTGTACTTGGATTTATTTAATGAAAAACCGTTCTGATGTGTTTTCTATTTATCAAAAGTTTTCTGCTGAAATTCATATTCAATTTGGTGCTTCTATTCGTATTTTACGTAGTGATAATGCTAAGGAGTATGTTTCTGTTGACTTTTCTCACTTCTTAGCCACACAGGGTACTTTACACCAAACCACTTGTCCTCACACTCCACAACAAAATGGAGTAGCTGAACGTAAGAATAGACATCTCATTGAGATTGCCAGGACTCTTCTTATTCACATGCATGTTCCTCTTCACTTCTGGGCTGATGCAGTCCTTGCTTCTTGCTTTCTCATCAACCGCATGCCTTCATCTGTGCTTAATAATGATATTCCTCATAACTTATTGTTTCCAGATGTTCCTCTCTTTCCTCTATCCCCACATGTTTTTGGTTGTACCTGTTTTGTTCATGATCTCACTCCTGGTAAGGATAAGTTAACATCCAAAGCCTTTAAATGCATTTTTCTTGGTTATTCTCTTCTTCAAAAGGGTTATCGCTGTTACTCTCCTGACCTCAAGCGTTACTTAGTTTCCGCGGATGTCACCTTTTTTGATCAACAACCCTTTAATTCTATCCCATCTCCATTGTCACAGGTTGATCATGTTCTTCCTGTTCTTTTCCTTGACTTGTCTTTGCCAGATGCAGGTGCTTCTACTCCAGATAAGCCATCACATATTGCTCCAGTACCTAAGGACCGTCCACTTCTCACTTATCAGCGTCGTAAGACAGTACCTCCAGTCGACTCGACCCCTGCTGACTCATTGCCCTCTGCAGTTGATTCTTCCCCTCCGGATCCTTCACCAGAGGCTCTTCCCATTGCTCAAAGAAAAGGTACACGTACTACTCGTAATCCTTATCCTCTTTATACCTTCTTGAGCTATGATCGCCTTTCTCCTCCTCATTTCACCTTTGTTTCTAGTCTTTCTTCTGTTTCTATTCCTAAGACCACAGGTGAAGCACTTTCCCATCCAGGATGGCGCCAAGCGATGCTTGATGAGATGATCGCACTTCATACCAATGGCACTTGGGACCTTGTTTCTGCTCCTCCAGAGAAGTCTATAGTTGGTTGTCGCTGGGTGTTTACTGTGAAAGTTGGACCTGATGGCCATGTTGATCGTCTCAAGGCACGCCTAGTTGCCAAGGGTTTTACTCAAATCTTTGGCCTTGATTATAGCGATACATTCTCTCCAGTCGCTAAGATGGCGTCCGTCCGCCTATTTCTTGCCCTTGCTGCTGTTCGTCACTGGCCACTCCTTCAACTTGACATCAAAAATGCATTTCTTCATGGTGATTTACAAGAAGAAGTTTACATGGAGCAACCACCTGGTTTTGTTGCTCAGGGGGAGTCTGGGAAGGTATGTCGTCTTCGAAAATCCTTATATGGTCTCAAGCAGTCTCCTCGAGCATGGTTCAGTCGCTTCAGTTCTGTTGTACAGGCGTTTGGCCTAATTCGCAGTAAAGTTGACCATTCTGTATTCTATAGGATTACATCTCCTAACAAGTGCATCTATTTGTTAGTCTATGTTGATGACATCATCCTCACCGGAAGTGATCAAGACGGAATCCATCAGTTAAAACAACATTTATTCAGTGCATTTCAAACAAAGGACCTTGGGAAGCTGCGTTACTTCTTGGGAATTGAGGTGGCGCAATCTAGACAGGGCATTTCTATCTGTCAAAGGAAGTATGCCTTGGATATCCTAGAGGAGACTGGTATGTTGGGGTGTAAACCAGTTGATACACCAATGGATCCTAATGTTAAGTTATTGCCCAGACAGGGGGAGCCGTTATCTGATCCTGGACGTTATCGAAGGCTGATTGGGAAGCTCAATTATCTTACTGTGACTAGGCCAGATATTTCTTCCGCTGTCAGTACGGCCAGTCAGTTCCTTGATTCCCCTTGTGATTCACATTGGGATGCTGCTGTGAGGATCCTCCGATACATCAAAGGAGCACCAGGAAAAGGTTTGTTGTATTCGGATCAGGGAAATACAGAAATTTGTGGTTACTCAGATGCCGATTGGGCAGGATCACCCTCGGACAGACGCTCTACTTCTGGTTATTGTGTCTTCTTCGGAGGAAACTTAATCTCATGGAAAAGCAAGAAACAACCTGTTGTTTCCCGATCTAGTGCAGAAGCTGAGTATCGTGCAATGGCAAATACTACCTGTGAGTTGATCTGGTTAAAGCAGTTGATTCAGGAGCTTCATCTTTGTGAACAGAAACAACCCATGACACTCATCTGTGATAATCAAGCTGCGCTACATATATCCTCTAATCCTGTTTTTCATGAGAGGTCCAAACATATAGAGATTGATTGTCACTTCATTCGGGAAAAGATTCAGTCAGGAGAAATCAAGACAGCTTTTGTCAACTCATCTAATCAACTAGCAGATGTTTTCACTAAAGCTCTTAGAGGTCCTCGGGTTGAATACATTTGTAACAAGCTTGGTGCTCATAATATATACGCACCAGCTTGAGGGGGAGTGTTAGAATATTAGATATGATATGATTAGATTTGATTAGATATGATTGGATTCTGTCTTATCCGTAAATAGTCTGACTGTATTCTGACTGTATTAGGATTAGGTTTGGATTAAGTTTGGGCCTTACACTTAAGCCCATTAGGGTCTCTATATATTGTAACTCCCTGACACAGATCAATACACAACGTATTCTTTTACATTCAACTAGAACTTTATTCCGGGATCCCACTGCTTGAATTGAAGGGGTGCCTTTATGCAAGACGTATAGTTACTTCCTCCAGGATCCCAGAGCACTTTTGTTGTCATTCCATTATCAATAATCTTCTCCATAAAGCAATTACCATATATTTGGGGTTTAACAACATAAGCTAACAAATCAAATTCAATAGAATCACCCATGGAGTCCAGAAGCAGAAAACTTAATAAATCTTCTTCATTTTGCTCACCCACTAGGTCCACATAACACACTTGAATAAACATGATGTGATATATTTTCTCATCATCCTTATCCCCTCTCTCGACAAGATCAAAGTAATAAACTTTTTGAAATTTTCCAATCTTTGTCTCTTCTCTGTCATCTATGTAAGCAACAACACGGAGGGATGAATGCATTAACATCAGATTGGGAATATTATTATTGTAGCAGCTTCTATTTATTTTATTTTTGTACTTTTTCGAAAAACCATATTGTTGGGCAGAAACAATATAGGTGAACTTTAAATCAACCATAGCTTTTGCTGGTTCGAAAAACTTATCTTTGTCAGAGAAATCCATCATCCGGTGACCATATGAGCTAGCATTTTCTCCTGCAAATTCTATGAAGTGCTGAAGATTCGAATCTTGCCAATGGTAAATCAGTCCTCTCACTAGCAATTGCCCTTTGTAAGATGCCCACTGACGAGTAAGCTCCTCCTTATTTTCTTCAAAACAATCACTTTTTATACATTCATGGAAACTACCCCATCCATCATGATATATCTTTATCTGGCAGAATAAAATTGATACTCCATCTTCATGTTTCTTATCGCATTCTGCAATAAAATAGAGACCCACCATCGCTTGATCGCTCGTCCTCCATTTCGTGCTCCACACAGAGCGTTCCATTGTATGAGTGAAAGATCCTCCATTGCGAAATGCTTTCTAACTGAACCTCAGGCCACAAAATAGAGATGGCGACAACCTCACCTTTGAAACCCACGCTTCTTCTCACCTTGTTATGTTTCCTCTGACAGTCCCCGTAACCAACCAAGAAAGCTAGGTTTTTCTGTTGATAGAAAAAGTGGGCCAGTGGGTCCATGATTAACCAGGCTGGTTGGCTTTTAATTGTAAGCCCACAATCCGGAACGGTCCAATTCACCCCAATTTGATGACACCCATAATTTTTGGGCCCACTTGCCTCAACCAAATTTATGGGCTCAGATGTCCACTCCTTACATAAATCTAACATGAAGAAATAATTCTCTTCAAATTGGGCTAATACTATCATTTCTGAATTGAAAATTTGGGCCGGGTTTAAAATTTGACCCAAGTTTTTGTTTGCCCTAGTTTGATCCTTCTTCCACCTCTTGCACATTCTTAATCGCCTCCTTTTTCCAGAATTACGCAGCAATGAACATTCTAATTTCACAAAAAAATTCAAGTCTGGAGGTTTGGGTAATGGTGGTGGTTGTTCCACCACCTCTCCTTCTTCACGCGTTTGCAACCACCTTCTTCCCTCATGGTTGGGCCGTTCAAAGCCCTCCATCTCCTTAAGAAAAAATAGATCTGGTGGGTTCACAACCATGGCTGTTAGTTGCCTTTTCAAAGCTACTTCTCCATTTTCTTCTTCATTTTCTATAGTCTCTTCATGCTCAACATCTTCTCCCTTAATCACCACTCTCTTTGAATCTCCTTTTGTCTCGTGTTTCCTCAAAGCAATTTCTGGATCTGTTTGTTCATCCTTCATCTCATGAATGTGGCTAACAGACTTGCACCTCCTTAGATCGTGACCTTTGTTGACTGGTTCGCTAGAATTGAAGCCCAGATCATGATCATCTACCTTGGCGTGATCTTTTCTGTCTTGATAGCTACAATTGTAGCTCACATCTTGTTCATCTTCTTTTGCTTTCTTTTCTTTCAACAGTTTGGTCTCCTCTACAAAGTTTTGATTTATCTTTGTTTCTGAACTGGGACGTTCCGTTTCTTCTTCTTCGTCGCAAAGATATAAATGTGGATCGTATTCCAGTTGATATTCCTTTAGCATCTCCTTGGAGAGATCCCACCAACTTGCCTTCAAATTCGATCCCCTCCAGAAAAGGTACCAGATGCGTGCATGTCTTTTAAGTCCCTTTGCCGCTTCTGATACTTTCTTAGTTTCCGGCGTTCCTTTAGCTTTGAAGTATCGCTCCATTTGAATATGCCATCCATAAGCTTCGACTCCATCAAACACTGGAATCATTTTGAAATAACCCTGATACCAATTGATACAGACCAACCACTAATTAACAGTACTAAAGGAATTAATGCAGTACTTTGGATCTGAATATTATACCTACATATATTGAAGCACAAACGATTACAAACAGAGACACGTTAACAACAATTCTTGCAGGAAATATGAAATTACAATGACACTAAGAAAAACACAATGCAGGAAAAAGTAAGATAGTGTGGAACACATATGAGAGGTTCCACTCTCTCCCAATCCCAAAAAGGGCCCAAGCAATTCCCAAAGATTCGAGATACCCTCACTCTTCTCCTTCCTTGATATTTAACCATCTCAACCTCCCTTCCCATGCCATTCTTAATATTGATGGGCTAGGATTAGTGGGCCCAAGTTTAGCAATGCAAAATTAGTTACTGAATTAGCTAGTTTGTTATAGAAACTATTCTAGAAGATTCCTAAATAATAGAATATAAGGAGGGGTTGTAGGAGTGTGAGGTATTCATGTATTTAGAATATTTGGAGTGGGGTTTTGGGAAAGATCTCTTTGGCCTAGGTATTTGGCTTTAGAGTGAGTGAGGTCTTTTGGTGTTTATTTTCTGTATTTCCTTTATATTTTCTGCAATTTATCCTTGTAAGGAGCTTGTCTCCATTTATATTTCTGCAATTTCTTATGAATAATATTAGGTTCCATCAATTTGGTATCAGAGCACTTCCGATCTAGGGGTGCTTTCTGGTCCAGATTCAAAATAAAAATAAAAATCGAGCAACAGATCCAGGATACAATGGTTCCAACATTTTATGGAGAAGGAGACGGCGCTTGGGGATGGCAAATTGCTATGGAGCAATATTTTCAAGAAAAACAAATAAAGGAAGAGGCTCAACAATTGGCAGAAACTCTGAAGGGGCTTGAAGGATGTGCGTTCTACTGGTCTAGGCTTTGGAATCTTAACAATCCTAATGCAAAATTGTGAGATTTTACCAAAGCATTTATAAATAAATATCTACCTGAGATTTATTTGGTAGAGAAAGAAGAAAAAAAAAGCCACAGTAGAGGAAGAAACGCAAAAAGAAGGAGAACGAGCAGATCCATGCTCAGAAAAAGGAACCGAAGATACCAAATAAAAAAAATAGAAGAAATAGAAGATGAAGAAAAAGAAGCAACCAAAGGAACAGAAGACAACATCAACCAAAAAGAAGTAGATACAGCGATTGCAGAAAAAGAAGATGAAACAGAGGTTGAAAAAGAAGAAGGAGAAGGAGACGCTAAGGCATATCAAATCTCAGAAAAAGAAGCAGAAGAAATTACAGAAAAAGAAGAAGAAGAAGAAGAAGTGCAGGAGGATGAAGAAGATCATGAGGAAGAAGAAGATGTTGAGGCAGAAATGCACTTGCAGGCAGTGGCAGATTTGGGAAGAATGAAGGTGTGGGCACAAGGGGTGGAAGAAGGCGAAGTGATGATGGGAAGATGGGGAGGTGGAACGGGCTGGAGCGGAAATGGGTCTTTGTCGTTCAGCCATGGGAAGAACCAGTCACGAGGAGAGCACGTAGGGGAACAAGGAATGATCCGGAGACGAAGCGGATCTGTTACAGGTCGAAACGGAGGTGGATTTGGAGGTGCTCATGGGTTTGTGGGTCGAGATGCTTTAGAAAACAAGGATGGGCATAATGGGTTACAGAGGGGTCCAACTAATAGACAAAATGGGCCTAATCTTTTGGCCCAACATGGGGGATTCAATTCTGAAAGCCTATGACAGGCTTTAGTCACTAATGTTGCAAACCCTATGCTAACAAAAGGAGGGCCTCACGAAGGTGGTGCAGCTACATACACAAGGGTTTCACATTATTTAGGAGCTGAGATTCCACATGCTGCCCGAGTTGCTGTTTTAGCTGGAATGCCTCTTGTAGTCATGGAGACATGTATAATAAGTGCAACTCCCTTTGCTTGCCGCCATGTTTATGGTTATATTTTCGGTTACGAGAAGCTAGTTGCTGAATACGTCACTGCAATGGCTCCTCTGGTTAGTAAATCTATTGTACTGGACAACATGTCTGTCAATTCCCTTTGTCAACTCCTTCTTTGGCATGTGTTGATTATGGGTAAGGGTGGAAATAAGCCTTACGAAGAAGAGAGGGGATTACATGGTTGGGTTTTCATACCAATGCACTCTGTTTTCTGGACAGAAACTCCACAAAATACAGAGCGTGGGGACTGTGGTTTTATACTCTGTTTCAGGGCCAACAATTCCACAGAAAACAGAGCATTAGAGGGCAAGAAAGGAACAACAATTTGTAAGGTTGTAGCAGTGCCCAACGACAATTCTTTGACTTCTAGCATAACTGGGTATACATGCTTCAAGCAATGGGACCCTGGTGGATGATCAATTACATCCCCTATCATCTTCCTCACCTTGAGGACAAGATGAATTTTGAATGGGGAGTATTGATGGGCTAGGATTAGTGGGCCCAAGTTTAGCAATGCAAAATTAGTTACTGAAATAGCTAGTTTATTATAGAAACTATTCTAGAAGATTCCTAAATAATAGAATATAACGAGGGGTTGTGGGAGTGTGAGGTATTGATGTATTCAGAATATTTGGAGTGGGGTTTTGGGAAAGGATCTCTTGGGATCTCTTTGGCCTAGGTATTTGGCTTTAGAGTGAGTGAGATCTTTTGAGTGTTTATTTTCTGTATTTCCTTTATATTTTCTGCAATTTATCCTTGTAAGGAGCTTGTCTCCATTTATATTTCTGCAATTTCTTATGAATAATATTAGGTTCCATCAATTTGGTATCAGAGCACTTCCGATCTAGGGGTGTTCTTGATCCAGATCTGAAAAAAGAAAAAAAGAAAAAAAAATGAAGTTCAGATTTACTGCTGTTCCAAAATTCTTTGGAGAAGGAGATGATGCTTGGGGATGGCTGATCGATTTGGAACAATATTTTCAGATCGAAGGAATCAATGAAGATAAAAAATATAAGGAAGCAGTGAGAGGGCTAAGAGGGCGTGCGTTCTACTGGTATCAAGGTTGGAAGTGGTTGAATCTTACCGCAAACTTGAAGAAGTTTGAGAAGGCGTTCATAGAGAAATATTTACCTGAGATTTTATTGGTAGATGATGGAGAATCAGATCCAGCAATTTATGGTGATAAAGTAGCAAAGGAACAAATCAAAGAAGGCAAAGAGAAAGAGGCAGTAACGGTTGCTAAAAAAATAGAGATCGAAGCCAAAGTCGAACGTGAAGGAGCAGATCTAAGCTCAGAAAAAGAAGCCAAAGAGGCCAGATCAGAAAAAATTGAAGAAGAAGATGAAATCAACAAAGAAGAAGAAGAAATCAGCATCGAAGTAGAAGATGCAACAAGTGCAGAAAAAGAAGAGGAAAAAGAAGATAACGAAGAAGAATCAGAAGAAAAAGGAAAAGAAAATGAAGAAGCAAAAGAGCCAGAAGAGGCTGACGAAGAAGAAAACGAAGGAAAAAAAGAAAAAGAAATAGGAGTAGAAGAAGGGAATGAAGAGAGAGAAATTGAAGATGTAGATGAAGATGAAGTTGTTGAAGAAAGAAAAAAGGAAAGAGACGATGCAGAAAGGGAAGACGAAGAAGAAAGAAAAAAAGGAGATTAGGACAGCAGTTAGGCTTCACAGACGCTTGCAAAGTGGCTGGGAGGTACTTTTCGCTCTATCACATGACCTCTACGGCGGAGACGTTATTGGAAAGGGTGGCTGCTTTGGGAAACAACAACATCAAGGAGACTACTAGGTTAGTGATGATGAAATTATTAAAATTGGGTCATTATATTGACCCAATAAAACAGGCCCAAATTGACTTTAATCACCTCCAAGGCCAACCTAGCAATCTGGGTCTTTTTAATTTTGTGGGGTGTGAAAGTTGGGCTTGCAAGCCCATGATTTTGTTTAAAACTAGTGGATTCAAATTAACAGGTTCATTCATCTATCTATTAGACGGTCAGGTGGTAATAGGGGAATTGTTTAAATTGAACAAGTCTGAAACCAAGGATGTGAAGTGGGCATTCAACTCAACCAATCATAAGATCAAATTTTTGGTTCTGCCCCAATTGAATTTCGGAGGAGTGATGAGCTGGGTATTGCATCACTATGCTGAGTTTGAGTTATGGGCTGACAAATTGTTGATACTTGATGCTGTGATAAAATCTGCCGAATCGATGACATCTTCGATGAATTTCTTTTCCACAAGACAAAGACACTGGGGGTGAGAGGCTTCAAAATATGGGATCCGGGTGGAAGCTTCTTTCACGTTACCCATCCTTCTTTCACCTTGAGGACAAGGTGAATTTTGAAGGGGGAGTATTGATGGGCTATGACTAGTGGGCCCAAATTCAGCAATGCAAAGGAGGCCATAGTTAGTTAGGGAAACTATTCTAGAATATTCTGGTAAGTGGGATAAAAGGTGAGTGAGTGTGTGTAGTGAGATATTCATGTATTCAGAATATTTGGAGTGGGGTTTTGGGAAAGGATCTCTTGGGATCTCTTTGGCCTAGGTATTTGGCTTTAGAGTGAGTGAGGTCTTTTGGTGTTTATTTTCTGTATTTCCTTTATATTTTCTGCAATTTATCCTTGTAAGGAGCTTGTCTCCATTTATATTTCTGCAATTTCTTATGAATAATATTAGGTTCCATCAACTGCTTTGCTGAGTCAGCAAAGGTTGGGCCTACATTATTTTAATCCTTCCTATACATACATGATCTTGGGCCAGATCGTATCAGAAAGAAACAAAAACGGAGCATTACATTGACTAGGCTAGCTCTTCAAGGGGATAGCTTCCTCCCCAAAAATGAAAAATGATACCTTCCAGTTTGCAGTGCAAAGGGCTGTTGAAGTTCACTCTATGTTTTCTTTTACCCAGCAAATCCAAAAATTCTGTGAACAATAACTATTTTTTTGGGGTGATAAGATAATAGTCCAACTAGATGGAGGATAAGATGACCTCCCCAACAAAATAAATCTATGCACAAGAAGGACTAATCGAAGATTCAAGAATGTAGCAAAGCTGCTCAATCTCTCTGCAAATTAAAAAGAGAAACAGGCATGAACTGAAAAGCAAAGTGAAGTGGTAAACATAACACTATCTCATAACAAGCTAAGGGGCAAAGAAACATCCTTAATACATTGTGATTTATACATATTTGCTGTCTTTGTTTTATTACTTCACATTTGTGGATTCTCTTGACTGTATTAACAAATTTGTTTCCAAACTAGGAGTAAGGACTTATTAAATCTATAGAATGAGGGTGTTCTTCTCTCTATCTCTCTAATTGAATCTTAGCTACAAAATATTGTGCCTGTGCTTACTTTATTGCAAAAATAATACACCAAAGGAAAAACAAAACTCGTCATAGTTTTAAGTTTTAACAAATTTTATTTGTTTTTCACAGTAAAATTTCATACATTATGATTGTTTCCAAAATATTTGCTTCATTTATGTCTAATGTTTTTAGTATCTTTATTGCGATGGCCTTGTAGTCTAGTGACATCCAGCTTCCGTAGGAAGCAACTGATGCCAAGTGTGAACCATTATGCTCACATCAAGCCCATCTTTCCCCTTCTCCTTACTTGGTCTTAGGATCTCCTTTGCAATTTTTTTTCTTGGTACCTTTATTGAGAAAAGTGTTTAAAATCATCTTGAGGATTGATTTTCAATATTGTATTAATGATTGGCGTTGTTCCTACGTGGCATATGGCAGAGAATATTTTGCAGTCTATGCAGATACTTGCTTTGCAAGTTTTGGTGATAGAGTGAAGAACTGGATTACTATTAATGAGCCCCTTCAAACTGCAGTGAATGGGTATGATACAGCTATTTTTGCTCCTGGAAGACGTGAAAATACATTAGTAGAGCCATTTTTGGTAGCACATCATCAGATCTTGTCCCATGCAGCGGCTGTTTCCATATACCGAAGCAAGTACAAGGTGCAGGACAGTATTTATTTCTATGATAAACTTTTTGTTAGATCACTTTCACTTTGTATTTACTGTCTGTATATTTTGTTGCTTCTCCCCACTCCCACCTTTCTATATTTTCTTGATTTTCAAATTATGTTAATATTTGTGCTATTTTGCCAAGCTTATTGCCTATTCCAAACTTTACTTAAGGTCAGACCTGATAAAACATTAGAAGAAACAATTGAAAAAAGACCCTGCTCTAAATGGTTTTTACTGAAATTTTGGTTTTGGTTAGAGACCAATGGAGTTGATTGATCCATATAGCCAGACCCCACTTAGTTGGGGATATGGCTTTGTTGTTGTTGTTCTTCTTGATTCTCAAATTATCTGTTAATTTTGTTTAATGATTACTTATTGGTAACTCTTGAAATTATAAGGATTTAGGCGGAGAATGAGGAAAGAGAGATAAGGAAGACTGAGAATAATATTCTATTATGTATATTGGTGGTATGATGTGTTGTAAAAGACAAAGCACTATTAGACTTCCAAACTTAATCAAGTAAGGAAATAAAATGAATGTAGAAATTATTCCTAAGAGATCATCCAAGATACTTTGAAGATATTCCAAAATACAAAAATGATATTATGAGATATTTTCTTGATATTCAAGCAGTGACCATATTAGAAAAAATGTTACAAATTTATTTATTTTGTTTATTTATTTAATATGTTGCCCTGATTTTCCAGGATAAGCAAGGGGGACAAGTGGGCCTGGTGGTAGACTGTGAATGGGCAGAGGCTAACTCTGACAAGACTGAAGATAAATCTGCTGCCGCAAGGCGCCTGGATTTTCAGCTTGGCTGGTAGTACCCCTCACATTTTGCTCCATATTATTTTGATAAGAGCTTGATAGTCTTTATTGCTTGAAATAAGTGCGATAAGACGTGTGTATACACTAACAGACTCAGAGACATAAAAGACAGAAAGCTTTGGCTCTTATATTTATATTCTCCAAGTAACAGTCTTTTTACTGACAATCTTAATTCGATGGAGATACTCCATTAGAATTCTATATCGTGTTGATATTATACTGTTGAACTCTGTTGATAATACTATTTGTTGGAAATAGTTATTCTAATTAATGCAGCGCATGAAATGATTCAGGTCCTAGAAAATGTTAGTGCAGCATAAGAAATAATTCAGGTACTAGGAAATGTTAGTGCAGCATAAGAAATAATTCAGGTACTAGGAAATGAATTATTCATTGTTCTTCGTAAATTCAAGTTGTAATTAAATTCCTCCATGTATAAAAAATGCAGCATGCTTACTGTATTTTCACTCAAGCGAAATCATAGAAATCTCTCAAATTTCACTCTTTTCAAGTAACTCAATTCAGCAGAAGGTCATTGATAGGTATCAGAGTTAAATGGAACTAGAAAATTAAGAAGTAAAATTTATTAATAAGATTGAACCCAAACTCAGATCTAACCTGGATGATTACACTTTGTATTCTCAATGAAAAATTACAAGTATCAATGAAAAATTACTGAATGGAAAAGATGACCACAAGGTGGTGTTTACAAAATTGAAACAACACTATTACAGACTAACTACTTCTGAGAACACTTGAGGTTCTGGTTTTCTCCCAAAAAGCCCAAAGGTCCCAATTGTCCCAGATGATTCTCTCCAATCCTCCCCCTCCTATTTGTAAATGACTCCTTGCCAACCATGCAACCAATTCTAACCAACTTTGCCTCCCAATGTTGAGTCATCATGTCGTGCTCCTCTTCCTCTTCTACACTTTCCTGAATATGCCCTTTTGACTAATCATATCAGTCTGGGTTTGAGAATTTTCCTATGTATTGTTCTGTATAACACCACAAAGTAATGAAAACAAACTGATATCCAATTTATTCTTTGAATCTGATGAACTCTAGAAATTGAAGATAAATCATAGATGAAGAAAATAATGCAAATTAGAATGGGAAGCTTGTATTGGTTTGCAGGTTGAAGTCGTGTCTAACCTTGGTGTAAGATGCATACTTAGGCTAGCTTGTATTTTTATCCCAGGTTCTTGCATCCACTATATTATGGAGACTATCCTGAAGTTATGCGTGAACGACTTGGAGACCAGCTTCCCAAATTCTCAGAGGAGGACAAGAAATATCTTTTGCATTCATTGGACTTTATTGGCCTAAATCAATATACGTCAAGGTTTATTTCTCATGTAACGGAAAGCACAGAAGAAAGTTATTACTACAAGTCGCAGGCGATGGAGAGAATTGGTAATAATCAGAGTGTTGTATCATTTTCTACGATATCTATCCTCGATGAATTTTCCTTGATTGAGCTCTCTGTTTGTCAACAGTGGAATGGGAAGATGGTCAGGCCATAGGCGAGAAGGTATTATATCATCTCTCTCTCTCTTTGTGCGTATGTGTACCTATTATATATATATATATATATATATATTTGGAAGAGGATCCGTTTACAAATTTTTTTTATAAATTTTTGTAAATTACACTATGTATCCCGGAAATACATAGTGTAGTTTGTAAACAAAAAATTTATAAATATAACCCTTTCATATATATATATGTATATATATATATATATATTTGGAGAGGATCCGTTTACAAATTTTTTTTATAAATTTTTGTAAATTACACTGTATCTCCGGAAATACATAGTGTAGTTTGTAAATAAAAAGTTTATAAATATAACTCTTTCCTATATATATATATATTTATAATATATATATATATATATATATATATATATATATATATATATTTATAATATATATATATATATATATATAGAGAGAGAGGGAGAGAGAGGAGGATTATATTTACAAATTTTTTGTTTACAAACTCGGGAAATACAAACACTTAAGTGTGTATTCCCCGAAATACATAATGTAGTTTATAAACAAAAAGGTTTGTAAATATAACCCTTTGCATATATATATATATATATATATAGAATAAGATCAACTTACACTGGTATAAAAATATAAGTCTTACACCAAATCTTAACCGTTGATTTTTGTATATTTAGCGATTATGATTTATTAGAAATAATAAACGTTTCCCCCCCCCCCCCCCCCCCCCACACACACACACACACACAGGATTATATTTATCACATTTTGCATGAGAAAAACAAATTTCCTACACACACAAAAAAGGAGTGGGTCCCATCTCTTTTTTTCTCTCTCCTCTTACCTATGGGTCCCACTTATAATTTTGTTTCTATAACATAAGATAACTATTTTTCTACAACATAAAAAAATTATTTCCCATATATATATCTATATATATATATATATATATATATATACACATGGAAGTTTTATATATTCTCTTTGCATATAACAGGCAGCATCAGAGTGGCTTTATGTTGTTCCTTGGGGTCTTCAAAAGTGTCTCAATTACATATCACAAAAATATGCTACCCCCATATATGTCACAGAGAATGGTATGTAACTATACTTTTCCTTCTTTAGAAACTTGGCAAGAAAACAAATAGAAAACGAACCAGGCAAGCAAATAGAAAACGAACCATTAGAGAGATTAAGTAAAAGGGGTCAATAATCCTGGATTCCTCTCTCTCTGTATTAAAATTTTGACTGTATAATGGCACTTGGGAGATAGGATTCCAAAAATGTAACATTTTTTCTAATTCTTCAACATTTCCCTTCCTAGTTCCTTACCACTTCCTTGATTCCTCAACATTTCCCTTCCTTAGCCCTTCACCATCATGAGCTTTGTAAAAAAGAAATAGAAAGATTAAATAATTTTTGTTTTCTTCCCTTGTTTTTTGACATACTAAACGATGCTAAGTCAATAATTAGTCAAACAAAAGATTGGGTTGGAGTATGATACACGGTCAATTATTGGGTATGCTACTATTTTGACAAACCTCATGGTAGTAAAATGTAATTTACACTCTCTGTCTCTCTCTCTGTAATACAAACCTTGGGTACCACATACTTCCAATTCATGCCTTGCAATTGGATCCTAACATTCCACCACACCTTGCAGCCCCAGAACCAACACGGGCTTGCTGTGCACTAATCCCTGAACTACACCCGGGCAAACACTGCAATGTCAGACAAACGTTACATGTTGGAAGGCTTTGATACCAATTGATAAGAATTTTGTGAGAACCACACGACAAATGCCATCCATTGTGATAGAGAGCTCGAGTCCATATAAACCCTACCTTAGAATTCTATACTTATGATGGGAAACTCAAGTTTCATGCTTTGCAATTGGATCCTACCACACACTGTGAGTGTGTGTGTGTCTCAACAAAGTAGTTCTGTTCTATTGGAATAATATTGGAATTTGGTGATACAGATCACTTATCAGTAGAATAAAGAAGCATATTTGATATACTTGATATTTTTGCTAGTGCATCAATTTGTGTTCTTTCTTGGATAAGCAAACTTCAATACAATCAAACTTCAATATTGGCAACTGGAAGATCTCTCATCGTTGGAGTGGCTACTCTGCTTAAGATGGATAACTAATATTATTATTTTTTTCTTTACAATTGTACTAATTTATGAGTGGAATTCGTGAAAAAACAGAATTTTTTCAACTCAACAATAAATTAATAAATAAATAAAGGAAGAAAGAGTTCTAATAGAAGCCACAAAAACGATTCTATCTTGTGTAACATGATAAAATGGTTCTTATCTCTGAGGCTGGATTTCTATTTTGTCAGGTATGGATGATGAAGATAATGATACCGTGCCACTGGATGTGATGCTAGATGACAAACTGAGAGTTAGGTATTTCAAGGAATACCTTGCGTCAGTTGCTCAGGCTATGAAGTAAGTTTGCTCACTTTCTACATACACGCCATCTGTATGAGTTAAACTTGTTTATTTCACCAATTAATGAGTAATCTAATGTTTAGATGCATCTCTCCTTTTTTAAATATATGATGGTTAATGCCCTATGATCTCATTTCCTTTTTTCTTGCATTTCTTATTTTCATTCTTGTCTTGTCTTGTATATAGGTATATGATGAAATTTGTTATTTGACCTTAGTTGTGCATATGTCTGCAGCTATATCAGTATTAGCTTTGGGTACTTTGAAGTTTGAACTAATTTTTTTTTTTTTGTGAACAGTGGAACTAAATTTTAATAGAAGCAAGCATCACATGCACTATATGGGTATTTTTAAATTAAAATAAAACATAAAAATATAAATTAGAAGAGAAAAAATATTCTAAATTATAAAGGAGATATGAATAATTAGTTCAACTAGAATATATATATATATATATAGAGAGAGAGAGAGAGATAGGATCCTTTGACACTAGTGTCAAATTTGAAATTTGACACCTCATCTGATAGTCGTTAGATCAAAAAAATCAATAGTCTTACATGCTTACAAATCAGAGTCGTTGATCTTTTTTTATCTAACGGCTATCAGATGAGGTGTCAAAGGATCCTACCTATATATATATATATATATATATATATATATATTATGAAGAAAATATGCATAATTAATAAAAAATAATTTGAATTTAAAAATTAAAAAAAGGTCCTCTCAAACTGTTAAGAATGACATATGTCATTCTTTGTGGGAGATTAAGTTACTCTCAAACTGTACTCATTTAGTATATAGGGATGGATAATGATTGACAAAAAGGTCCTCTTTCGTATTTCATTATTTGAGTTCAAACATTGAAAGTATGTACAAATAGGGTCTGAAAATTGGGAATGGATCCTCTCATGCGTTAGCTAACATGACAATATCATGTAGGAGGATTCTAATCATACAATGGTGAATTAGAGTTGATGATTTTGTAACTACCTATCCAAATATTTTTTTTTTCTCTTCCTGCATCACTATTGATTCACTTTTATATGATTATAATTCCCTCACATGACATGATCGTGTTAAATAACACATGAGAGGATCTACTCCTTGAAACTTATTTCTTAGGGTATCTCTAAAGTATTTCTTTTCTAGGCTAACTGAACAATATCACTTTTGAAAATCATAGAAGGGTCTTTCCCCATACAAGATTTTGATAAGAGACCGAAAAAAGTGAGGGAAAAAAAATCATATTATTGCCAATAGAATAATTTTCACCAACATAACAACTGAGTAAAATCGTTTGACCTTGAGACAGAATAAGAATTTAAATCAAACAGACCTGAAGTTTTGTATATCATTTGAATGCACAGAGATGGAGCAGATGTGAGGGGATACTTTGCATGGTCATTACTGGACAACTTTGAATGGGCTCAAGGCTATACCAAACGCTTTGGATTGGTCTTTGTGGATTATAAAAATGGGCTCACTAGGCACCCAAAGTCTTCTGCATATTGGTTTTCACGGTTTCTAAAAGCTGGTGAAAACAAGAAGGGTAAAGAAGAGTAGTTGACTTTCATCATTGTATGTCTTACAAAATAAAAGGAATAAAACAATATAAAGAACAAAACTTCTACATGTATATGCTATAGTGGCATTTCTCTACTTATTTCTGAGTGTATCAAATCTTATGCCCCACATGCTTTAAAACTATTTTATGTTCATATATGTCCTGGCTTCTAATCTGCTGCTGCTGCTGCTTAATTGTTTTAGTATTTTCCTATTACTGTGAAAATTCCCAATTTGTGTTTTAGTATTTCTCTACAAAAGATGTCGTTTAGTTTTTAAGGTTTGATTTTTATTTGATATTTTCCCAACAATTTATCAATTTGATCTTAGGCAAATCTAAGCATCAATTGATTTCATCCTAGGAATCTAAAATAAACTCTAGACTATTATTCCACCCAAATAACACTACAAACTTAAACTTGAAATAGGTATCATTATATTTATTTAAATAATAAGTTTTTCAATTAAGATAAAAAATATCAGAAGATTCAGTAAAAGTCTTATACTGAAGTACTTTTAATTTGTTGTATAGATCTAATTACAATATTTCAATATTGAGTTACCAATAGTTTCATTTAGTTTTCTACAATGCTCATGCTTAGTAATAGAACTGTCAAAACGAGTCAGCTCGACCCATTTAGTCCTAGCCCGTGTGGGTTAGGGCCAAAAAATCCACAATGACATAGACCCACATGGGCCAAAAGCCCTATGGTTTAGGGCCAGCTCGTGGGCATTTCAAAAATTTAATATGTATTTTTTTTTCATAAAAAAGAGGACTCTTAGCAGAGCTAGGCATGGTTGAGGGTGAGATAGCGAGACTTGAATGTCAAATAAGCCAACTTTAATCTCGTTTGAAGCATGAACAAGAAGTCACCAAGGAATTATTGTAAATATTCTTTGTAAATATTTACAACCACTGTATACCCTCATCATCAGAATCATCCATAACTTGAATGAGCAAGCGATCTTTTGGCCAATCAAGTTGGCACACTGCGGAAATAGATTGTTCATATACCTACAGTTAATGCCAAAGTCGTCATCATCATTAATAGGAAGAGTAATAATCTCTAAAATCAAAACACTAGTCCCTGCGGCATCGTGCAGTCAACTACTACTCTAATTACTTCCTTTGACATTATTATTCAATTTTATGATGAAACTAACAGAAGAAAATTTTAAGGGGGGAGGGGAATCATCATCACTTGACGATTGATTGGTTTTGAGTTAACCGCACCGACAATTTTTTCTTCTTCTTTTCCAAAAAAATAGAAAGCAGTAAGTACTACTGAGTACATAGGATAGGAATAAGAGAAGACTGTGACCTCTTTCTCATTGCACATAGGGATTTGAACGAGTACCATAGGATATCCATCGTTGGCTCCTTCCATATCATCTGAATTGGGAGGAACCCCTTTAATCACGGGCTTAATCTTGTTGAATTTGATCCACAAGCAACCAAGACACAGAAGCATTCGATCCACAGACTGAATTATGAAGAGAAGTATACAAAAGGTTGAGAGAGATTGAATTGTGGGTGCATTATTCCCGGAACTCCAACCACCTAACATAGGCCGTGTGAAACCATCATGTGATCTCCCAAGTTTGTGGAATGTGCAAATTATGGTTGTGAAAGTAGTGCCACCCTTTGAAGTGAGCAACCAGTTCAAATGAAAGAAATGCCAAAGCAATCACCAAGAACGTGAGAATTACTCGAAACAGAAACTTTGCCTTGCCAGATTTTTCAGTCTCCACATGCCCAAAAAACAATCTTTTCTTAACGGCACGAAGCAATGAGCAAAGAGAATTTGCAAGCCAAGCAAGGCAACCGACATCTCTATGAGCTTTGAGAAGCAAAACCCATGTGAACTGCTTAGCATTTTTACCTCTTTCCTTGTCAACTGGCTGAAATGCAGAGTCAGGGGCATCTATTTCAAGCACAGAATAATTGGGGTTCTCCAATCTCCTCATCAATCTCACATCCAAATCCAAAGTATCTCTCACAGGAACCATTGTAAATATTCTTCTTAGCTTCCTCTTCACTGAAAATCCAGGAAGAAAAATACAACTCAGACAAAAACTAACAACCACCCACACTATCACAAGTTGTTTCCATGCTCACGTATATCACCCATAAAAAATCACCCAATAAGCTAAAATTAATTCAAGCATCCAAGAATTTTTTTTTCCATTTTCAAAAAAGAACCTCAATCTTCTATGCTTAAAAAAAAATAGTCAATGCTTGTATCATGCATGTATAGTAGAACATTCCCTTTTTTTTCAAGGTTCTTTCTTTATGTTATTTTGGTGTCTATTTTTTTCTCTATATATTTTATTTTTCGAGATATTATAAGAAAAAGAAACTGACTATTACTCAATCAGGTAATAACAAAAACATATAAGAAAATTTTGTTTTTGTTTCCTCCATTTTCTCAGCAATCAAACAAAGAGAAAAGGAACCACTAAGTCGTGCAGAAATTTGAAATTGAAAGCTCATTGTAAAATTAAAAAGAAACAAAAAAGAAGAAGCAATGATTCAATAATTAAGCAAAGGAATGAATATCAGAGAAACTGAATTAATACATGAAACAGCAACGTGAGAAGATGGAATTTGTAAGAAAGGAAGAGAAGAAAAATCACTGACCCACACGTAAATTTTCTCATCAGCCCTTTCCTTATAGAGTGCCTTCTAATCTGCAAACCCCAAATGAAAAAGAAGAAACAAATATAATCAATTAAGAAACAAAACCAAATAAAGTATGATTAAGCCAATGGGAATAGAAACTTACCATTACTTTACTGATAGTTGATATGTAATCTATGAGCAATTGAATCTGCCAAATCCAAACGACGCTAGGGTTTTGAACTTTTATATTATCGATCGATATTGGTGAATCATCTACAGGATGAAAGGCTTTGATAACATATTCCCAAATTTTGAAGAATAACAATGAAAGTGGCTGTTGAGAAGGGAATCGAAAATTTTCTCGAGATAATTGTGGCTAATAGTGGAAAACAATATAGAGTAAATATCCTTTTTGAACCCGTTTTAGTCTCTAGCAAATAAAAAGGCCCGTTGTGGTCCTTAAGAAATTCAAAATGAATCCATTTTAGTCCTTTTAGGGACTAATATGGGTCTTTTTTGAATTTGTGAGGGACCACGATTTCAACTAAATGGGATCATTTTAAATTTTTTAGTGATCACGATGAGCCTTTTTATTTGCTAGGGACTAAAACGGGCATCGTAAAATTTGCTGAGGATCAAAAAAAGTATTTACTCAACAATATAAGGTATGAAAGAGAAAAAATGTTAATAGATGAACCGCGGGCTGCTCCCAACCTAATCCTGTAAATTAGAGGGCTTTCAAGGCTTGGAGTTAAAATGACCCCATTGTACAAAGGGTTAAAAATGAATAGGGCTTGGTATGGGGCCATATGGGCTGGCCTAAGGCTTTAGCCCTTATTGACAGCTCTACCTAGTAACTAGTTAGTGATAGTGAGAGTTTTTTTTTTTGTAAATATTCCAATCGGTTCATTGCTTCGCAACTAATCCGATTCAGAACGGGAACATGATTAATGCTTTAAATCACTCCCAAAAGTGGTATTGGGGAAGTGATAGTGAGAGTTTTGATACCAAAAACTACTCTTTGCAACTCTCTCAAACGATTTTTAATTAAAGGATGACCCTGCAATTGCTCTTATTTATTTTTGCTGTGAGATCCAAAAATTATTCGAACATTAATTATAAACAAATTGTACGATTGAGAAGTTTCAATTACCGATCAACATGGTACAATTTGCACAAGGACAAAATGACATTATTACTTGTTATCGAAGCTAATAGGATAATTTCAAGAGTAAATTTTGAAATTGATATCTATACATTAGTTCTTCACAAAATTGTTATTAAATTAACCCCTTAAATATCTGAAATGTCACAACATTTCTTTTTATAAAGGATTAAACTAGTAGCACAAAAAGATAAATTTAGTAGCTATTTTATATATTTAATAGGCTAATTTTTATGGTAAAAATCTTTGAAAGACTAATACATAAAAAATGTTAATCTTTTAAAAAAGAAATAAAGAAAAATAATTTAGGAGTTGATTCTTATTTCGATAAGGTCGAACTTAACGAAAAGGGGACATTAATCACATTCTACAAGAGTAGAAGAATAAGAAAAGCTCATTAAGATGCTTAATCTTTATTTCAGTGCTTATATTAACGAAAACATTGCATTCCATTAATTAAAATGTGAACATGAGTAAGTTGGAAAAATGCGAGTTTGTTGCTATGTTTGGGTACTATTAGAGGTGGTAATATGGGTTGAGTCCGGCGGGTCAACCCGCCAACCCATCAAAACGGAGCGGGTTGGGTTGAGATTTTTAACCCACCAATCCACTTCAACCCGCCCCGCCTATAAGTGGGTCAAAACGGTTCAACCCGCCGGCTTATAGGTTTTTTTTTTACAATTGGTAGTATTTCATTTGTTATTAAATTTTTGTGATATCCAATTTTTTTTTTGTCTTAGTACTTTCTAGAAAAAAAAAAACAATTTATTTATGACAAGTGTTATCTATATATGGAGACAAATGAATTTCTAAAGAATGTTTGACAAATATTAGTATACATTTAAGATTGAGACTGAAAAAATTAAGAGAAGTGTGAAATAAAATAAAATAATATTAGAAAATTCATAAAATATGATTTATTTTTGAATTTTAATTAATTTTTTTTTAATTGGCGGGTTGGTGGGTTGACTCGCCAACCCACCATAAAACAGAGTGGGTTTATTTTTTCAACTCATATTTAATGGCAGGTCAACCCGTCCCGTCCCATTTTTGGCGGGTTGGTGGCGGGTCGGGGTGGACCAACCCATATTGTCACCCCTAGGTACTACGGTAATACCTACATCCATTCTAAAAGAAGAAAATTATTGGGACTTAAAGGAAAATATAAATAAAAGCAGGGGTGCAAACAGAAGACAATTCCTATTTAAAAAAAAGGAGTACCCAGTTATGTACTTCTACTGCATTGAAAAAAAATCCGTAAACATGGACAATCTCTATGTTCATGTCAGTCAAAAAGCAATCCAAGAATCATAAATAAATAAATAAAATAAAATAAATAATAATAATAATAATAATAATATTGATACCTAGAGTAGGTCCCCTTATATTAAAAATTCACATGACTTGATAATTTGAAAATTTTGCGTAGATCTCTCCCTTCACATGCATTAACTAAGTGAGGTTTAATAATCATTAATAAAGAAAAAGATAGATATTGTTATGGACCTGAAATAAATGTCTATATTCTAGAAGGCCCAAGAAGAGAAAATAACTAAGAAGGATATAAGGAAAGATTTCTTAATTATACTAATCCTAGTGCGACAGCAATGATTCCAGCATTGGCCCAAAAATTCACCAAGAGGTCCAAAATTTCACTACCCAGAGGTAAACTCTATAAATAAAAGGTAAAACTTACAGGTATGACACACTCTCTCTCACTAGTTTTCATTGTGCATACATCTTACATATTGGCTATGCTGCTTTCTTATTGTGCACAGTAACCCACTAGTCTCTAACATATCTCTCTATAGATACCTGAGATAGGGCACACAGATCCAATAGAAACATACCAATCATCAAATTGGACATCACTGATCCTCCAAGTTGAAAGAAGAGACAAGGCGAGAAAAGTTGAGCTCAAGTAAAGGGGCAAAAATTGGCTCCCAAAAAGACTATGGCAGAAGAAGCCAAGTCGAAAGAAGATTCGAGGCGAGAAAAGTCGGGCTCAAGTAAATGGGTGAAAATCGTCTCCCCAAAAGACTATGGCAAAAGAAGGCAAGTCGAAAGAAAAGCCGAGGCAAGAAAAGTCGGGCTCTAGTAAAGGGGCGAAAATTGCCTCCCCAAAAGACAATGGTAGAAGAAGCCAAGTCGAAAGAAGAGCAGAGGCAAGAAAAGTCGGTATAATAACCCTCATTAAGAAATCTTAAAATTATAAAAGAAGTATAAGTGTGATTAATAGTTTACACTAGCTTTGGAATAAGTAAGTATTTGATCGAATTTTTTGAGTAAATGAATGAATTGATATGCTAAAATTTGTGATGATACAATTCATGTCAAGTAAGGTAAATTAGACCCAAATAGGAATATTAATAAAGTCTAGGGGTCAAAATATAAATATTTGAAAGTATAGGGACTATAACACCTTATATAATTGAAATATATATTTATATTTAAAATGAGGATTAAGGGGTAAGATTAGTGAAAATCCTAAATTCTGGATCAAAATACGTAAGGAGGGTAGTGGTAAATCAACAAATATGTAACCCTAAACTGTAAAATGATAGAATAAGGTCTCAAATGAGAAAAGTAACCCTAGAAATTGATTCATAACGAAAAATTGAGTGGTTAGGCAAGTTTCTGAAAAATTGATGAATAGTATTTTTATCGCATGAAATATTTCGGTATAATTGCACCGAAAAATGTGCCGAGTAAGATTAATGCTCTAGGATTGAAAATATGTTGGAAAAGGTACTTAGGACCAAGAAATATGATTGTTGATGAAATTTGATAGATTTTAGGGTTTAAAAAACGTGCCAACGGTGCACAAATCAGGCTAAAATAGTGATTTTACTGAATCACCAAAAAACTCCAAATTCATCTATTCAAGGGTAATTAAAGAACTTTGGTGAATGTTAAATTTTGGATTTAAGGGATAGTTAGTAAATTAATTGGAGATTAGAGGGATAAGGAGATCATTTGAAATAATTTGAAATGTGTGAGGTGGCAAGTGAGACCCACCCCACTTAAAATATCAAATGGGCACACGTTCCTCACTATTCACTCTCTTCTTCCTCCCTCTTCCCCTCATGAAACCCACGACCATCACCATTTATTGGGCAAGTTTGCATTTCAATTTCCTTCCACCAAATCCCTTAGAGTTTCACATGAAATTTTAAGGAAAACACCCAATGATTCAACCCACACCTCCATTCCTTTTGAAAGTCCCTAGAGTTTGAGATATTCCCCTACAAAGCTTGTTTCAGTTGTTGCTTGGGGAACATTCATAGGAGCTTTGGGCATTGATTTGTGGTAAGTTTCCCTACCTATTGTTGAATTTTATTGGAGATCATAAAATGGAAAACCTAACCTCTACGTGAGGTTCAACAACGAACTTCAAATCCTTCTTAACCTCTATGTCATCATGTTGTACTATCTGTGAATCATCAGATATATATCTATGGAGCTGATTCACTTGGAAGACGTCATGTAGATTCACCAAGTTTGGAGGTAGAGCAAGCTGATACGCCACAGGTCCGACCCTCTTTATTATCTAGTAGGGCACAATGAACCGTGGACTCAACTTCCTCACTCCCAAGGCACGTCCAACAGCTGTAGTAGGTGATAGTCAGATGAATACATGATCCCCTTCAGAAAACTCAAGGGGTCTGTGCTTGGCACCATAGTAACTCTTCTGACGGCTCTGGGCTTTCTTCAGCCTATCTCTGATCATCTCAATCTTCTCTGTAGTCTCTTGGACCAAGTCTGGCCCCAATAATTGTCTTTCTCCAATCTCTGTCCAACAAGTAGGTGCTCTACACCTACGGCCATACAAGGCCTCATAAGGAGCCATGCCCAAACTGGCATGATAGCTGTTGTTGTAGGAGAACTCAACCAGTGGCAGGTACTTGTCCCAAGCATTACATGCTCTAACACACACGCTCTCAGCATGTCCTCCAGTGTCTGAATGGTCCTCTCTGTCTGACCATCGGTTTGCGGGTGGTAGGCAGTACTCAATCTCAATCGAGTACCAAAGGCCTCATGTAACGCTTCCCAGAAGCGTGAAGTAAACTTCGGATCCCGATCACTGACTATGCTTTCGGGAATGCCATGAAGCTTCACAATTCTCTGACATATAGTCTGGCTAGCTGCTTTGTGGAGAAAGTCGTCTTGACTGGAATGAAATGTTTAGATTTAGTCAAACTATCAACCACAACCCATATGGAATCAAATCTAGCATGGCTTCTCGGTAATCCAACAACAAAGTCCATGGATATACTCATCTACTTCCAATCTGGAATATCTAATGGCTGTAACAAGCCAGAAGGCTTCTGATGCTCAATTTTTACCTTCTGACAAATAAAGCACTTGTTCACAAACTGGGCAATGTCTTTCTTCATCCCAGACCACCAAAAATTCCGCTTCAAATCTTGATACATCTTGGTTGCACCTGGGTGGATGGTGTACTTACCCATATGGCCCTCTATCAACACTTCTTCTACCATTGGCCCCTTCGGAACAATTAACCGATCTTTGTAGTATTTAACATTAGAAGCATCGGTAAACACAAAATCTTGCTCTTTCATCATTTGGATCCTTTCATCAAGCACTTGGGCCACTTTAACTTTCTCTATCAATGAATTTCAGACTTCAACCGTAGTCATGAAGTATGAAGTCTCAAGTGGTGTAACTGAAATTCTCAAATCTGTGAACTCCTCAATTAAGTCATACTCTGCAATCATCATGCTAGCCACACTCGTGGTTTTTCTGCTCAAAGCATCAGCCACAACATTCGCCTTTCCTGGGTGATACTGAAGGTCAAACTCATAATCCTTCAGGAATTTCATCCATCTCCTTTGCCTCATGTTAAGCTCTTTTTGATCGAATAGGTACTTCAAGCTTTTGTGATCGCTAAACACTATGAAAGTAGCACCATACAAGAAGTGTCTCTATATCTTCAAGGCAAAAACTACAGCCGCTAACTCAAGATCATGAGTAGGGTATTTCTCCTCATGTGGTCTAAACTGTCTAGAAGCATAGGCCACTACCTTTCGCTCCTGCATAAACACGCACCCTAATCCATACTTGGATGCATCACAATAGATCTCAAATCTCTTCTTCGGGTCAGGGAGAATCAAAATCGGTGCGGTAGTCAACTTATCTTTCAGTTCTTGGAAACTTACATCACACCCAAGGGTCCATGCAAACGGAACCCCCTTTCGGGTCAATCTAGTCAATGGCAAGGCGATTCTGGAGAATCCATTAATAAATCGCTTGTAGTATCCTGCTAAACCCAGAAAACTCTGAATTTCAGTCACACTCTTAGGTCTCTCCCAATACAGCACAACTTCAATTTTACTCGGATCCACAGCCACTCCAGCAGATGAAATGACGTGACCAAGAAACTGGATCTCATATAACCAAAACTCACACTTTGATGGCTTGGCATATAACTGATGCTCCCTCAAAATTTGTAAGACTATCTTCAAATGCTCTGCGTCTCTTCTTTACTTTTGGAGTAGATCAGAATATCATCAATGAATACCACAACAAATTGATCTAAATGTGGTTTGAAAATTCGGTTCATATAACTCATGAACACGGCCAGGCCATTAGTAAGCCCGAATGGGATCACTAGATACTCATAGTGCCCATATCTGGATCAGAAAGTCGTCTTCGGAATATCCTCGGCCTTTACCCGGATCTGGTGATATCTGAAACGAAGATCAATCTTCGAAAACACAGAAGCACCTATGAGTTGATCCAACAAATCCTCAATGCGTGGTAGAGGATACTTGTTCTTTACTGTAACCTTGTTCAACTGTCGGTAATCAATGCAAAATCTCAGTCTCATCCTTCTTCTTCACAAAGATAACTGGTGCACCCCAAGGAGATACACTCGGTCTGATAAAATTCTTGCGGGACAATTCTTCTAACTGCTTCTTCAGCCAACAAGCTCTACAGGTGACATCCGGTATGGAGCCAATGAGATAGGCC
Source organism: Gastrolobium bilobum (assembly GCF_033153095.1). Taxonomy (NCBI): domain Eukaryota; kingdom Viridiplantae; phylum Streptophyta; class Magnoliopsida; order Fabales; family Fabaceae; genus Gastrolobium; species Gastrolobium bilobum. Next base: position 31,673 of record NW_026895122.1, on the reverse strand, counting down.
CCACACCAGGTACTAAGTCAATTGAGAATTCAAACTCCCTCTATGAAAACGCCAACCTCTACAAGGAGCAGATGAAAAAGTGGCACGATAAAAAGCTTATCAAGGGAAAGTTAGAAGTTGGAGACAAAGTGTTGCTGTATCGATCCAGATTGAAACTGTTTCCTGGGAAGTTGAAATCAAGATGGGAGGGACCTTATGCAATCATTGAAGCACTTCCCAATGGAGCATTTGCCATTGCTCATGAAACATCTGGAGCAACGCTCAGGGTAAATGGACACAGACTCAAGAAGTATAATAGAGGGATCAAGGAGCATGAGAAACTAACTTCTCATCTCGATGACCCAGCTGAAGTCTGACTCAAGGAGCAACAAGTCGAGCTAAGACTATAAACGAAGCGCTACTGGAAGACAACCTAGATTTATTTCCACGTCGTTCTTTTTATTATTATTGTCTTTGTTTGAGAAAATTAATGTGTTAACCATTGCAGGAAGCTAGTTTTGGGGTTGCTCTTGAGCAACCTGATCCCAAAAGCAAGGAGCAACCAACACTTAGAATTTGATCCCTCAATGAGAAACCAAGTTCTAATTGAGCTGATCCACTTGCCCCTTTTAACCCAAGGGCCTGTAATGGGCTGCATGCGAAAAAAAGAAGAGAGAAAACCGAATGGCGGAAGCAACGGAAGGATAATATCTCCACGCCGTGCTGTCACATCTCTCCAATCAAGCGAGAGTAGCAGTTTCAAAAAGAAGAAACCGTCAGAGCAGAGGACAGTTGCTTTCCCCCAGGCATTTATGTGCAGCAGACGTTCTTCCACCCCATATCCGCCACTCAGCAAAGCCACGATCACCGCCATACAGAGCGTTTTAACCTTCCCATCCTCCCCTTCGTTCCTTTATAAACACAGAACTAATATTTCATTCTCATAATCTTTTCTCCTTCAACCCACAAAAATCCAACCTTTACTCCCCACTCCATCCCTTCTACTCAGAACATTACACCATGACACGTCCAAAGGCCACTATACCTGTTGCTTCTATCTCCAAGAAGAGGACCCAAACAGGGAAAAAGCTCAAACCTGAGCAGACCACAGTCGACCGTACAGTCATACCAGAACGGGGCATAGTCCTCAGTAGCTCCAAACACGGAGATCTCGACCGATGGCTGACCGAGGATATAGCAAAACTGGATTGGGAACTCTTCATTGAACCTCCCTCAAGAGCTCGCACTGAGTTCGTGACCGCATTCTTGGAGGGAATGAAGAAAGAAGATCTTCCAAAACTCCTCATCAGAGGCGTGAAAGTAGACTTCTCCCCTGAAGAAATCAACGAAGCATACAACACTGCTTTAGTTCCTGCCGAACAAGATGAGTTCGATAGATACTGTGCTGGCCGAGGGGATGAGGCCGTAACTGAAGAAGTGCTCCAAGAAATAGGCTCAGAGGGAGCAACCTGGGGAACTAAGGAATCCATCCCTAGGAAGCAACTCAAATTCGAAGCAAAGGTATGGATGCATTTTATTAACTCCCGTCTGATTCCCGTGAGCAACGACTCTAGAGTGAACTGGGAAAGAGCAGTGCTGGTCTTCTGCATCTTAACTAAGAAGAAGTTTGATGTTGGGAGGATTGTTTACAAACAACTGGTGGCAAATGCACCAAGAAACTCCCCCTTTTTTTTTCCCTTGTCTGGTCACTGAAATGTGTAAGAGGGCTGGTTTAAAGGCCAACATCCCGATTTCGGAAGAAATCATTCCAGAAGGGTCGGACATTGATCAGTCCACGATAAAAAGAATCAGAGACAATGAAGGATTGGAAAGTGAGGAGGAAGAAGAAAAAGAAGAGAAAGAAGAAAAGGAAGGAAATGAGGAAGAAGAGGAAGCTGAAGTTTCGGGGAATGTGAAGGAAGAACCTCAGAAAACTCCAAGAAGGGAAAAACTTCCCTTTAAGAGAGCTCCTACAAGGGGTGGACTAAGGCAGTTCCTAGTCGAGACAACTGACATGACTCAATGTCAAACTATGTTTGGTCTCGGAGCAGACCTTCTAGCCACTCAAGTGCAAGCCTTAGAAGACACAGTAGGAAGGGAGCTGCAATCTCTTAAAGAAGCCAGCTTGCTCATCAACAAAGAAAAGGTGGCCCTGCAGAATGAACTTGACCAGATAAAAAATGTTGGACCACTGCCGCAGAGAAAAAGGATTGAGGAAGGAGAGGGATCCTCAACCTTGCAAAACACGGTAAAAGACCTGGTGAAAGCAATAGAGATGATGAACAAGAGAATGGAAGAGAGGGAGCAAGCCCACGAAAAAAGCAGGAAGGACTGGAAGGAGGAGTTCGGGCTCTTGAAAGATGAATTGATGAAAAGCAAAGAGGAGGAAATTCAACTTCGATTGTACTACCGAGCTCGGGATCAAATCTTTGCCAGTAACTGGGGAGAAAAATTCAAGGGACAAACTCCATATCCACCGTTTCCAAATGTCTTCCCTCCAGAAGCAATAACAAATGCTTCGTTTAGCGGAGCAATACAAGAAACTGGAGAGCATTAAGGGTCGCTACGGCGACCCCAGGTTCATTCATTCCCTATCCTTTTTAACTTGTTTAAATCTGTTGGAATGAATGCCTGAAAGTTTTGTGGTGGAATGTTACTGACTTTGCTCTTAGATAAATGACTTTTGTGGTGTACCAGGGATTCGCCACCCTGTTTTATTTTTTTAAAAATACTGTTTTTAATTTTTGCTAAGTTTACAGTCCTAAGTGTCCTGATCTACTCAATGATTCTTTTTGCCCAGGATTCTGCTCCTTGAGATGTCCTAAAGAGTTTTCAGTTTCTAACAAAGCAACATAGGGCATCACTCTGATTTGGAGCAACACCATGCACAAAAAGCAGCACTCCAAAAATCGGACACTCTGTTATTCAGTGGACTTATTGAGTTACCAAGGAAAGAACTTCAGGCTGTTTAAGTAAAATTACTCTGCCCCTCTTTGGTTTAAAAAAAAAAAATACTCCAGGTATTAGATCAATGGAGAATTTAATTTCTCTGTTTGGGGGTAAACCTGGAATTTCATCCGGAAAAACCTCTGAGTATTTAGAGACAATAGGAATACTGGTTGCATCAGGTTTAGCCTATGCTTCTGAAATATTAAAGAGAACATATCCTTGTGCTCCATCTAACAAATTTTTCCTAAGTTGAGAAGTTGACAAGAATAAAGATTCATTTGGGAGTTCTGATTCTTTTGTGAAAATTATCTTTTTATTATGACAATCAATGACCACACAGTTTGCAGACAACCAATTCATACCAAGGATTACATCAATGTCAGTCATAGGTAAACAAACTAAATCTATTCTAAACTCTTTCCCTTCGACTTGAAGAGGATAATTTTTACAGACTTGAAATGTGGTAATTTTCTCTCCAGTGGGAAGAAAAATTTCAAGATAAGAAGATAGAATGGATATTTGTAATTTTAACTTTTGAGTAGAAGATAAGGATATGAAAGAATGAGTAGCCCCAGAATCAAACAGTACGGTTACAAAAGAATATTGTATTAGACCAGTACCTTGAACCAAATTTGAAGTTTGAGCCGCTTCCTGACCACTAAGAGTGAAAACTCTTCCTCTTGTTGCAGGTTGAGTTGATGAATTCTGACCTTGATTCTGAGGACACTGCCTCAACATATGTCCAGGCTTTCCACATTTAAAGCATACACCTCTTCCTGCTAGGAATTCTCCAGCATGATTCTTTTTACATTTCGGACATACCTGAATCTGAGAATTCATCTGTCCTGTATTCTTTCTTCCTTTGTTGTTAGCAAAGTTATTCCCTGAGTTTTGTGCTTGTGAGAACCTCCCTTTTTTGTTGTCATCATTCTTTCTTCGACTTGAAACTCTGTTTTTCTCTTTTCCTTCCTCAGCTTCCTTCATGCTTGCTTCAATGTCTCTGCACCTGTTTATTAATGATGAGAAATTCCTGATTTGGTGTCCTATTATCATACTTTTTAGTTCAGGTTTTAGTCCAGATTCAAATTTAGTCGTTAACCATTCTTCATTAGGTTGATTCTGTACATAATTAGAATATCTGGATAATTCTTCAAATTTTGCCACATATTCTCCAACAGTCATGTTTCCTTGTTTCAGTTCAAGGAATTCTATTTCTTTTCTGTTTCTTACACTCTGAGGAAAGTATTTTTCTAAAAAGGCATCTTTAAAGATTGTCCATGTAATCTCTATTCCTTAGCTTTGGTAATATCTTTTGGTATTTGTCCACCAATGCTCTGCTTCTCCAATCAACAAGTATGTGGCAAAGTTTACACGATGAGTATTAGGACAGTCCATTACTAAGAATATTTTCTCAAGTTCTTTCACCCATTCCATGGCTGCCTCAGGGTTATAATCTCCACGAAAAGTGGAAGGTTTATGCTTACGGAATTCGGTGAGTCCTTTATAATCAGAATTAAGTCCTCCTTGAGTATTTGTAGTTCTAGGTCCATTTTCACTTTTAGAATTATGGTTGTAGTTTCTGGTTGCACGATCCTCCCTCAGCTCCTGAATAATTTGCTGATTAGTTATAGTTTGTTCTCTAAGAGCTTCTGCCACTCGGGTAACCGCATCCGTTACTGGGTTAATTGCTGGTTTAGAAGTTGAAGAAGATATATGCCTTGTATCTGCCATAGATCTACATATATTGTTTTATGATAGTGAGTTGATCAGGCTCATTACAATAACTCAAAATATGCATGATCTTATGACGAAATACCAAGCAACTATAATAGTTTGGGTCTTTTATTTACCTGAACCGTTGCTCTGATACCATAAAATGTAACATCCTCTTAATAAATAAATATATTTAGAAATAATAATAAATAACTAAAATAGATGAGAAAATAAATCTAGAAAGATTAACTAGAAACACTAACACCCTTCATTTATTACACATGGATGTAAGTTAGTACAAATATCTTACATTCTAAATATTTTACATCAGTTCCACACATATATTACACTCCTACTACATCAGGTTACACTGTTTATTCATTACATACTTCTCAATCTAGTCTAGCCTTTAGGTATAGGACTCCACACTGTCTGCATGGAATATAGCTGCTGCTCCTTGGTTTCCAACTATTATGTAAAATTCCCAACGATCGTCATAAAAATAAACATTCACAGTCCATCCTTCTCCAGAAAAAGATAAGTTAGGCATGATGACTTTCTGGAAAAGGTTAGCACAAAATAAAACAATGTGAGATAATTCTCAGCAATATTGAGATATTTGAACTATAACCATTTCTAGCCATAATAATGGAAAATATCAATCTCCCAAGTTAGTTTATAACTGAAATAATAATAATAATAAATAATGTAATATTTAACTGAAGCCAATTTAATTCCCAATTTTGTGGGTCTCCTACTTGTGAAAAGTTATGATATGGCGGAGCTCAAGCCATGATAAGGCGTCCCTTATCCTAACTATCTGATCCCAAACTTTTGAGGGTCAGTTCACAGTAGTAACATACAGTTAAAATTTACACAACCTTTTATTATTTATTTGATACCAAATAATTTGTTGTATCTTACTACTAAGGAAAATTTAAAATTTAATGAATATCCTAATAACATTAGAGGTAAAACAGAATTAAAAGAAAGATTAAGGTAAGAATATAGATGCAAATAATATTTAATAAGAGAAGAAATAAAAAATATTTTGGTAGAATAACAGCATTACAATTTTCTAAAAATAAAAAAAAAGAATATAACTAAAAGGAAGAAAATAGAGAGAAAGTTTTACTCTCTCAATACTACCTTTCCTCTATTATACCTCTGTCGTCTTCTTCTTCTTCTTTTTTCCGTATCCTCTCCTCCTCTCTGTAATTTTTCTTCTCTCCGTAACTTTTCTTCTCTACTTTTCTTTACTAACCAAGTGAAATGAGATTGAATTGGTACCTATATATATACACTGGACGCTGAGTCATTTCATTCTTTCTTTTTATTTTTTTATTTTTTTTATTTTCTTACATCACTATCCTTGCATCAGTGAAATTACATCATCCTTATTGTAAAAGTTTTGCAATTGTGGCTTGGAGGGGGGTGTTCCACGTGGCCCCCTCGTTGCCATATACTATTATATTTTTTTTTCTTTTATTATTATTCTTTATTTTAAATATACATCATTATTTAGATACAATTATTTTAATTAGTCTTAAACACTTTTTTTTTTAAAAAAAATAATACATAAGATATAGTATACATATAAATATTATAAATTAAGAATAATATACACCCTAAAGTTATTTTTAATTTAGTTTTAAATTGTTTGTGATCTAATAAAAATATTTGTTCTTAGTAGGTCATAGATTGTCCCAAAAACAATTAATTTATTATTATTATTTTTTATTTTTCTTTATTATTATTTTATTTTATTTTTTTATTTTTCTTTATTCGATTATTACACAAGTTTTGTAATGCTATTATGATTGTTATTTGTATTTAATTTGATGTGTAAAATGGAAAGTTATTAGTGATTATTTGAAAGAGATATGATAACTTAATATGAAAAGAGTGGATAATGCTATGATGCTTGGAGATATTACTCCGGGAGTATCAGGTTAGCGGAAGACGTGTGAGAGCTTCCGTATGAACTATAGCATTTAAATTGTGTAATGACTACCATAAGGACTGTGGTGATCGGAAGTGGATAATATTGAAAAAATGGTGAAACTATGAATAGTTTATAAAGTTAAAGCAAAGTTATTTGAAGTAGTTTATGTGTTGTATGATTAATATTTGTAATTGTGTTAATTGATTTAATACAATTAGTTGTCTGAAGAATTGTGATGGTTATATGCAATTAACCTTACGATATAAATCAACTAGATTAATCAGTAACGAAATATGTATGTTGTATGTAGTATCTGAAAATTTGTATGCTTAAACTATATGTTTCTGCAATCCTATATGTGCTAGCCAATTATACAGGAAGAAACTCAAGGGTGGAGACTACTGTATAAACCTTGAGTTTACTGGGATTTTATACCTCACGTTTCGGGGCACATTTCAGGTTCTGCTTAAGGTGGTGAGTCTTCAAAGATTATGCAATGTAAAAAGGATGGTTAGCAGACACAATAGGCTCAATTTGGTTTACTAACGTTTGGGATTAAGCATGTATGTTTAAATTTCGGATATTATCTGTATGTTGAGACGTAGATGTAGTTGATACATCTATATATATTTGAGTTTGTTACGCATAGTAAAGTATATCTGTATGTTTCAAGTTTATTGAAAGTGAGTAAGAATCTATGGATAGGTTTTGAAGCTGTTGATATAGAATATTTATGTTTTGGTTACGTCTGGATTATATAACAACCCTCACTGTCAAACAGATGACAGTGAATTAACAAAGTGTTTATGTGGGAATTTAAACACGTAGTCAAGGAAATGGTATACGGTAAATCATGTAATTGACATGATAAATAAGTTAAGAATACAGTTCATGCCAAACAAGTCTAATAGGACCCTAAAATAAGTATAAGGTAAATGTGGGGATATAGATGTCATTATGTGAAAAGTCATGATTACTTTGTTAATTGACCAAGGTTAAGTCAAAGGTTGAATTTAATGATGTAATTAAATTCTATGATTAATTTCATAGGTGCAAAGTGATCTTATTATGATTACTTTGTGAACTCTTTGCATGATTTTTTATGTATGATTGATTCTTTGAGACCTTGTATGTTTTATATTCTTAAAGGTCAAAGTTAAGGGTTGACTAACAAATAAAAATCAAGGTTAACTAGTCTTGAATAAATGGACCAATGGTTGGAAAGTTTGAAAGTCTTAAAGTATAGAAATTACCAAGTAAGCAATCCTAGTCATCCTTGCACTTGTTGGGCGGTTTATGCAAGTGGAAGAGGATCTAGAATATTGTATATAAAGATGACAATGCAAGTGTGAATTTAAAGGACCAACATGAAGCAAGCAAGTGTGTAGTTGTAAAAGTGTAAAGTTATGTAACTTTGGTGATCTTTTACACAACATAACCGGTCACCATCTCTTTCCCTAAGTGTCCAACAAAATTTTCTCCTCCTTCTATATTTCACGGTCGTGGCATATGCTAGAGAGAGAGAGAGCTTGTGAGTTCTTTAATTTTACGCACTTTTTGGAGAAAACTCATTACACAAAATGATAGCTTTTGATCTTGTGATCCTAAATCTCTCTTCTTCTTTTTTCTTGAAGAGCTTTGTAGTGAGAGAAACCTTCATCCAAAGAGTGTTGGTACTATTTGCCTAGAGAGAGAAAGTTAGGGTTTTGAGAAATTGATTGGCGGAAAAGAAAGCTTGGTGTTCAACGAAGCTATTTAAGGTATTACTTCTTAATTTTGATGGTTGGAAGTTGATATTTCATGGTATTAAAGTTTGATTAGGGTTTGTGAAGATTATGAATATTTGATGCTGTTTGATGTGGTTTGAAGTTGTTTTGAGGTTATATGTTAAAATTATGCTTGGAAATGTATAAAACAAGCTAAGGAACTTTGTATTTTAACATCGGCCAAATGGTGTAAATTGTGCAAACTATGTGTTTGAAGAAATGTTAAAATGAAATTAAGGTTGTAGGATAATTTAATGATGTTTGGTTCAAGAGAAATCAATTGGAAAATATGTGTTAAAACCATGGAATTTTAATTAAGTCCATTCAGCCATGTGTATTTTAAATAGCTAGGATTAATAATCAATTGCATTTAATTATTTAAAGTATGCCTAGTGTATGACCAAATGGTGGTAGCTCAGTTGGCGTATGGGAGCTGAGCAGGTGGGGGTGAGGGCATGTGTTCGAACCTCTCCAGTACCACCTTTGGGAGGGGTTTAAAGCATTAATCCTGGACCCGCCCCGAATCGGACTAATCGCGAAGCGATGAACCGATGGAATATTTCCAAAAAAAGATTTAAAGTGGTTTACATTGAAAAGAAATCAAATTAATGACATAGAAATTGTGTAAGTGTCATTGTACAATATAAAGTGTAACTGTCAAAGATTGTGTAATTGAACTAGAGTGTTTAAAGAATTGTGTAGTGTAAATAGATGTGAATTATAAAGTGATTAAGTTGGTTAATCATGTAGATTAATTACATGAACAATTCGGCCAACATAGATTAATTACTTAAAATTATGTACTTTGATAATTGAATGTTGTGTAATGTTCACTTGGTAAAAAGAATGAAGATTTAACATAGTTTAATAGGATTGAATGTGAGAAAAAGTAATTGAATATACATAGGTGTTAATATGGCTATGTAAAGAAAATAATAAAAGAATGGAAGTTGAATTGATATCATGTAAGTTTGTAGACACGATAATTTGTAAAGGAAGTTACAGTAGTAAAGTGTATGTAAATTGTGTGTGAAAGAATGTAAGTTAAAGTGTTGTGTAAGGTTTGTGTGTGATGTAAAATTAACGTAATATCAAGTGCTTATGGATTAGGTTGAATGATATATCCATTGGACAAATTAATTGTAAGAAAAGAAGGCATGAAATGCATGAATCATTAGGGGAATGATTCGGCCATGATAGGTTAATTATTATGGTATGTTAATGAAAATTAATTAAAGGTTGTATGATGTTTGAGAAGTGGAATCAAGTAAGTTTCAAGTGGTGTTAAGGTATACTTAGCCTTAATAAAGTATTAAATACTTACTTGGGTTAATGGTTTAACTAATTAGAAATATGGGTCTAATGTTAACGTGTGAAACTATGTTAACACTTGTGTGGTATGACATGAACTGTTAATGTAAAGATCACAAGAACGCGAAAAAAACGTGAAAGTCTAGAAGGCCAACACCCCGATTAGCCCAAATAGGGCAGCACAGAAGCATGAACAAGGCGGTCTACAGAAAGACTAGCTACTCTAGAACCAGACCTTGGCCAAGAAAGCCGGAATAGGAGAAGCAGTAGTGAAACTGCAAGTAACTAAGCACCAAGGTCTGACGCGGAATTCAGATCCTGCCGCACTGATAAGAAGTCACTCGCAAAACAAAGACATCCAAGGCATCCCAAGAACACCCAGCAAACGCCAGCTAAGGATGAACCCAGACTTGGCTGAGGTATAAGAAAAATTATCGTAGTTCAGCCACATAGAGATATATAATATATGGGATCCTTTGACTGAATGGACTGAAACATGATTGAGACATGTTAAAGACACTATAGCCCGACAGCCTGAACGCTCAGACTATTAGACTCGGGGGCACGTGTAGTAACGCAACCGTCAAAATGGAACGAGGAATAGCAACAACCTTCGTAGGACGAGACCCCGACAAACCAATTTCTGAGCTTGCATTAAGGGAAAATGCCAGAAAGTCATAAGGAAAGACAAAATATTTCAGCCTAACACAACCCAAATGGAGTACAAAACGCGAAGGCAGCAAGTGACTCCCAAGGTACGTCCCACCAGTCAGAAAGGGACACACTTAAAGGAATAACTGTGGAATGTAATAAGGAAGGAAAAAAGATTTCAGCCCAACACGACCCAAGCAACCCAGTCCAGGGAAGTCGGCCAAGACACAAATACTAGAAAGCATGAAGAACAAAAGCAACGGAACCCAGGAAAGACGGTCTAAAGAAAGATCGACCAGTCTTAAGCGGGACCTTAGCCAAAAAGGTTGAGTGAGGAATACCAGAGCGACATCTGCAGTATCTGGCACATAAAACCTGGCATAAAAATTCAAAGGCTGAGTTAAAATTCGAATTATAAAGCATAAAAAGAAAGTAGCTCATTGTGAACCAGGAAGTACACAAAGAGCGAAATCTGGAGCGCAGATCAACAAGATTGCATGGATTCTAGAAAAAGCATCGGAACTCAGAAAGGCATGGAAAAGACCCAGGCAAGGAGGTTAAAAGGAAAAGCTCGTCCACTTCTAATGAGAACCTCGGTCATAAAAGTTCGAGGGGGAATGACCGACATGAGAATCCAACATAATAGACTTGAAAAGACGAATCTAGACTAATTTTGCAAGTCCCAAACCAAAGCACCCAACACGGACCAGGACATGACTGGATCCCAACAGCGAAGCTCGGCAAGTTTAATCTTTAACACAGTCACAGACAATAACAGCAATCGCCGACTCAATTAAGTCTGCTAAAAAGGGTTTCAACTCAGAGAAAAATTGTCGGAAAAAGAAAACAAGTTCATCATTACAATAATGACAACTATTACAGCTCGGTAGTCCGGACACCCAGACTATTAAGGTAGGGGGCAACTGTTATGATCCTGACATAAAGGCCCACATTCTAGAAGGTCCAAGAAGGGAAAATAGCTAAGAAGGATATTAAGGAAATATTCCTTAACTATACTAATTCTAGTGCGACAACAATGGATCAAGCATTGGATCCTCCAAAATCCATCTAAGGTCCAAAATTTCACTACCTAAAGGAAAACTCTATAAATAAGAGGTAAAGCCTATAGGTATGACACTCTTTTCTCTTATAAGTTATCACTATGCACACACCCCACGTCTTGGCTACGCTGCTTTCTTATTGTGCATAATGATCTTTAGTCTCTAAGGTATCTCTCCCATAAATACATGAGACATAACACACAAATCCAATAGAAACATACCAATCATCAGATTGGACATTATTGATTCTCCAAGATCAAACAGCTACAAAACTTTACATGATTATCTTATGTGAAATTTTAACATGAGAGGATCGGTATTCCCCGGTTAAACAGAATTTTTGTAATTACTGTTTCCAACATACAAAGCTAAACGAAGTATTGGATTTTGCAGTTCCATTTGGCACTATTAACATCAAAGGTACTATGCTTTGAACTAGGGTTGGCAAAACGGGCCAACCCAACCCACATATAACCCGAAAAAAAGAGCCGGGTTAGGGTTGGCTTGAAAAAAAATGAGCCAGAAAACCAAATCCAACCTGACCTGACCCGAGTCGGGTTAGGGTTGACTTGCGGGTTGGCTAAAAAATATGGTTCGTGGGTTGGCTTGAAAAAATAGCTCGCGAGTTGGCTTGCGGGTTGGCTCAAAAATTACTCGCGGATTGACTCGAAAATTACTCGCGGATTTTCAGCATATTTAAATGAACCTGTAGTATTAATGCACCAGCTATGTGGCTTCTATCAGCTTAAACAAAAGGCTACAAAATGAGAAATAAAAGCAAAATATTCTACTTTCGAATTTTCTTCACAACAAATTTGCACCAACATCAAGAAACAATAAGAACCGCTTGCTACAAAGTGGGTAAGTTATTTGAATCAAACAGAGTCAGCATAGTCTAACAATATAAAAATGGCAGAGATATGAGAAAATTAGGGACTTAGGTTTAGAGAAGGAAGAAAGACAATGACTACATCTGTGAGTTTTGTCCATGTTTTTATATTATATTTTGTATTTAAAAAAAAAAAAACTCAACCCGCGAACTGGCTCGTTAAACCCGCGGGTTGACCCTTTTTTTCCGAGCTGACTCAAGTTGAATTGGCTCGGATTGAGAGCTCATTTTTGCCAACACTACCTGACTCATTTTGAATGAGTTACGAGCTAACCAACCGGATTAGCTTATATTTACCAACCCTACTTTAAACTCAGACAGCAGATTGCATCTTGTTACACTTCTCCCTCAGCACAGGGAACAACCTTCCTCGATAAGACCTTGGGTGGGAATTCGAAAAAGTACAGACTGAGATTCCAATGGAATTCCTTAAAATAGTGGGGGGCTTCTAATACTTTCTACTTCACTTCCTTTTTTTGTCAATTAAGTTAAAGGAATTATGTATTGTCCCATTTTAAGGTCAGGAACATGCATAATAACTATAGATCTTACCAAGAAAATATTTCTGCCTAATCCAACCTAAATGATATAAATGAAGTGCTTCAATCCTCAACTATTTCATTTTCAATCTTACCTCTTCAATTTAATAATAATGTTTAATGTTACATACATATATGAGAATTGCCAAAATTTTGAACCCTTAAATTTTCCCAAATTTACAGACGACCGAGTTGGATATTATCTATCTTTGTCAGCTATATAACATTGTTTAAAGAAGGTTATGATGTCATTAAAAAAAAAAATTCAATCTTGAAGTGGTGGGGTTTACACATACGCGCTATTGACCGTTGACTCTGCAAGCTGCTGAAGCTGAATTGCATGCTACCCACCAATCTCTCGCTCTCTTTCTAGCAATCTCTTGTTCTCTTTCAAATATAGTTGTAGCCTCAGAGTTGCAGACAAAGAAGACATGGCTGAAGCTTTAGTGGCAGGAGCTTTTCTATCTGCTTCTGTGCAATCTTTAATGGAAACAATAACTTCAGTGCAGTTCCGAGACTTCTTCAGGAAGATCAGTAAGCTAAATATCTCACTCCTGGATGAGTTGCAAACAACACTGCTAACTCTTCAAGCAGTTCTCAATGATGCGGAACAGAAGCAGATTACCAACCCTGCAGTAAAAGAATGGCTGGAACGGCTAAAAGATGCAGTGCATGATGCAGAAGACCTGCTAGATGGAGTCAACACTGAGGCTCTGAGACACAAGGTGGAAGCTCAACATCCACATCAAACTACTACTGTGAACTCCAAGTTAGAGGCCTTGTGCCAAAGACTCCAACGTTTTGCTGCACAAAAAAGTGGCCTTGGTTTGCAACCTGTTAGCATGAGGGTATCAGTTAGAGCACCAACAAGCTCTGTGGCAAATGAGTCAGGTGTGGTGGGTAGAGATGATCATAAGGAGAAACTAATGAGTTTGCTGTTATCAAATGATGAAAACTGCAATAATAACATAGGGGTGATTACAGTTTTTGGTATGGGTGGTATTGGTAAGACAACCCTTGCTCAGCTTCTCTACAATGACCATAGAGTAGAAGAACATTTTGATCTGAAAGCATGGGCTTCCGTTTCAGAAGTTTTTGATGTCACTGTGGTAACAAAATCCCTTCTTGAGTCTGCAGCTTCAAAACATTTTGAAAATGAAAATCTGAATTTTCTCCAAATTGAATTGAGGCGAATCTTGAAAGGCAAAAAATTCTTGCTTGTGTTGGATGACATTTGGAATAACAAATATGTTGAGTGGGATGGCCTACGAACTCCCTTTAGTGAGGGAAAACAAGGAAGTAGAATCATCATTACAACACGTCAAGGAGACGTTGCTCAAATGACACATACATTCCCTATATACCATTTGGAACCATTGTCAGATGAAGATTGTTGGTCACTACTTTCCAAGCATGCATTTGAAAATGGAGACCCTAGCAGACACCCCAACTTGGAAGTAGTTGGTAGAAAGATTACTGAAAAGTGTGGTGGCTTACCTATAGCTGCAAAGACATTAGGAGGTATGTTGAGGTCCAAAGTGGATGAGAATGAGTGGGCTTATATTTTGAATAGTAACATATGGGAACTACTAAATGATGATGTTCTACCTGCTCTATGGCTAAGCTATCTCTATCTCCCTCCTCATTTGAAACGATGTTTTGCCTATTGCTCAATTTTCCCAAAAGCAGTTCCTTTAAATAGGAAACACATAGTACTACTTTGGATGGCAGAGGGTTTGCTTCGACAAGGCCAGAAGAAATCAATGGAAGAAATAGGTGATGAATATTTTGATGAACTATTGTCAAGATCATTAATTCAACAAGATGGAGATGATTATGTAATGCATGACCTCATCAATGATTTGGCCACAGTTGTATCAGGGAGAAGTTGTAATAGGTTTGAGAGTTGTGAAATATCAGAAAGTGTCCGTCATTTTTCTTACTCTAGAGGTAAGTATGACTCTTCCTCCAAGTTTGAGAGTTGTTATGCAGCAGCAAAATCTTTGCGGGTGTTCCTCCCTCTGCCATTGACTGATGATCCAAATTTATGGTGGTACTGGAAACATTACTTGACTAAAAGGGTTACACAGGATTTTCTGTTTAGACAAAGATACCTACGAGTCCTGTCATTGGCAAACTATAGTAACATTAGTGAATTGCCTAATTCACTAGGCAATCTGATACACTTGCGATTTTTGGACCTCTCCTTTACTCCAATCAAAAGGTTGCCCAGTACAATATTTAAGCTCTACAATCTTCAAACATTAAGATTGTTATACTGTCAGAACCTCACTGAATTGCCGGCAGAAATAGAAAACTTAGTTAACTTGCGTCATCTTGACATGAGTGGCACTAAACTGAAGATGCCAAGACAGATCACCACCCTACAAAATCTCCAAACTTTAAGTACTTTGGTTGTAGGCAAACAGTATGATGGACTAAGGCTTAAAGATTTGGGATGTTTCCCAAAACTGCAGGGAAAACTTTCAATTTTGGAGTTGTGCAATGTGGTTGATACCATAGATGCTATTGAGGCAAACTTGAAGAACAAAGAGCTCATTGAGGAGTTAGTGTTGGATTGGAGCAGCCTTGCCAGTCAAGGTTCACAACTTGAAACAGAAGTGCTTGACCTGTTGCAACCATCAACCAATCTTAGGAAACTTACCATTGAATCATATAATGGCACCAGATTTCCTAACTGGTTGGCAGATTTTTCATTTTCCAACATTGTGTTTTTGTGTGTAAGTGGTTGTAATTTTTGCTTCTTTCTCCCACCACTTGGACAACTTCCTTCTCTCAAGGAGCTTTATGTTACAAGGATGAAAATGATAAAGACTGTTGGTCCTGAGTTCTATGGTAGTTGTACCCCTTCTTATCAACCATTTCCATCCCTTGAGGTTTTATCATTTGAGGAAATGTTAGACTGGGAGGAGTGGCAACTGTTCAATGGTGAAGGCATAGAGTTCCCTTTTCCATGTCTTAAACGTCTACGTTTGTACAATTGTCCTAAGCTAAAGGGATATTTACCATGTCAGCTTCCTTCCAGCTTGACAGATGTTAACATATCTTACTGTGATCAGCTGGAAGCATCTACTTTACATTGGATTACATCAACTAAAAGTTTGACTATTATTGATGGAGGTCAACACTTATTGCCAATCCTTGAGAATGATTCACAGTGCTTGCTATCCTACATAAAGATTGAAAGGAGTGATATGCTGACATCTTTTCCCAGAATGGTTCTTAGCAGCAATTGTCTCCGTGACTTGTACCTCACTAAAATTCCATCTCTCACATCCTTCCCAACTGAGGGTATGCAGACTTTACGGACACTGTTGGTATCCGAATGTAAGAATTTAGAATTCCTACCTGATGAAGCCTGGGAAAATTACAGTTCACTTGAAAATTTGATGATATGGGACAGTTGTCACTCACTCAGATGCTTTCCATTAGGCTGTTTCCCTGTGCTCAAATATCTTTATATCTGGAGTTGTCCAAATCTCGAATCACTTTCAATCTCAGATAATGCTGCTTCTGCCCAGAGTTTGTCATGTCTTGAAATCTTGAAAATAAGTAGCTGTTCTAATCTGGAGTCTTTTCCTCAAAGTGGATTGTCCACTCCCAACTTAATGGAATTTAAAGTCTTCAATTGTGGAAAACTTAGATCACTTCCAGAACAGATGTACACCCTCAATTCTCTTCAAGATTTAGAAATTTCTAATATTCCACAGCTTGTGTCATTCCCGCAGGGTGGTTTGCCACTAAAGTTAAGATCAGTATACATAGGCTTTTGCAAAAGTCTATCACCTATGGCTATAGCTAAGTATGGTTTTCAATGGCTTACATCTCTTTTGAAGATTGGAATAGGAGGCGATGATCTTGTCCAGGCATTCTTGGAAGGGAATGCGCTTCAACATCTCACCTCTCTTGAAGAGTTTCACATCCTGCGTTGTCAAAGGCTTGAGTCCTTGCCAGAAGATAGGTTACCTTCCTCTCTTTCTTTGTTGAAGATCCAAGACTGTCCTCTACTGGAAGGAAGATACAAGAATAGGTCAGGGAAACATATGTCAAAGATTTCTCACATCCCTACCATAAGAATAAATGAAGAGGTGATAATATAGCTCGTCAAGTGAAATAAAGCATGGAAAACTAGAAGGTAAGGCCTTTAATTTTGTCCAACAATGCAGCTTAAGTGTTTATTAGAAGTTAAAAGTTTGTTTATCCTATAAGAGAGGGATGTGAACATTTCTCCAGGCTAAATCACATTTGAGATTTTGTATCTATGACTGAATATTTGTGGTTTAAATACATATCTACTAAAAAATGAAGTCATGTTTCATTTGACTGACACATGACGTGAAGCTTATGTAGTATGAAAGGTTTTGCATTTATCATTGTTCTTTATGCACTGAGAATGCTGGGTGCGTACTAATAAATACACTGATGCCTTTATCATCCTTCGTTTGTGTTCTATCCTAGGGGCTGGACAGGCTGAGGCTTCTATGCCGGTAGTGTGGTTGCTGACTGTAACTCCTATGTGTGTTCCGGTGGACAAAATGTAGTGTGTATCTGGCATCTGCAAGCACCCTGATGCTCAAACCAATAGATAAATGAGGAGAAATATGCAATAAGAGGAAGGATAATGCGCAAATGGTGCGTATGAGCCGGCCCTGACCCGATGGACAAGATGGGGCATAGGCAGTTCTAGGAAGGTTGTTGAGGAAGCTTTGCCATAGCATAAGGTCGTACACTATCAGAGCAAACAGTCAAGTTGTCAGGTACGTTGCCACACTGCATGCTGCTGCTTATGTCAGTCTATAGAACAGGCATTGAGAAGCTTATGTCAGTTTGGTTTCTGCAGATTTCATCATTTTGAGTTTACTACATAACCAATCATTCAAAGGAACTAATGCGGAGTTTTGATACTGAACGTCAGCAAATGATATTTGAGATCTAATTTCTGTAGTAACGCTTGATGATGGAGTGACTTTTTGGGGCTTTAGAGACTGTTTGACGTTCTGTTTTGAAAATGGTCGTTGGACTAAAAATCTGTGTGATGAAGTTAATATTTCCATTCCAAGATGTAAACGGCCCTCTGATCTCTTTCTAAGAGGTGTGGTCACTCTGAATCCTGAAGAGTAACATGAGTATAGTTATATAACCTGGCTACTTTCTTCTTCTATTATTGTGACCTATGCAAATATTTTGGCCTTTAGTGAACATCATAACACCTCACTAGGTATCGTATTAAACATAAATTACCTCAAACTTGGAAAAATACAAATAATGGCCTAACTCTTGTTTATCTATGCAAATGTTGATTGGGATTCCTCACTTAAGAGGGGAAAAAAAATCCTCCAGGTTGCCAATTCTTTACGTCAAATCCCTTAACGGGTCAATACTTAACTAGTCTCTTACCTATAATAACTTGATTTGTTGAGTCAATTAATCAATGACATTTTTTTTATAATATACATTAGTCCATGTAATTATCTTTTGGAGCTGTATACGTATATAAATATGGCTGAGGTAAATTCCTTTAAGCAAATGCATCAAAATGCTACAGAGTACAATAGAACATTGCTGTCATAATCAGTTCATCACATATTCAAGAAGATATGGATATTTTATTCTTTTGCAAGAACAATGACATTTTTAATTTAGCAGTCTAATACTGGTATACTATGATGCACGGACACTGACACAGGACACGACACGACACGTCGACACGTTAATTCTAAGAAATAACATATTTCGACACGTTGGGACACGTTTTGATATTAAATAATATTTTTAATATATATAATATATTTTTATTTAATATATATAACAGTTCATAATTAGTCATATAACCAATCAAATATTCAAATTTCATAACATAAATATAAAAATAATAATTTTTCGTACCTTGTTAATTTTTCATGTCAAATTTCATAACAGAAAAAAATTGATTTATAAATATTTTTTTTTATTTTTAGTTAACAAAATAAAATTAAGACAAAAAAAAAACGTGTCCGAGCATGTCCGAACGTTGACCACGTGTCCGAAAAAGTTGACTGCGTGTCCAAAAAACGTGTCGGACGCGTGTCCGAAGCGTGTCCGGGTTTCTTAGCTGGTATATGATACTATCTTTTTCTTGAGCGCTCTGATATCCTTTACAAGTCAGTCATTCTTCATTTGAGAAACTTGTAAAGAGAATCTTACCAGCAGCCTACAGATTCGTGTTGTAATTTGTCAGTGCTTGGCTAATCTGGACCAAAAGATCAAAATTTTGGGCTAGTTCGTGCAGTCCCAATTTTAATTAGAAACCAAATACAATCTATAAATCAATCTTGACCATTGCTCACAACAACCATGAATATTAACATTTATACATAACCATCTTTAGAGTTATTTGCACGATTCATTTCTTCACATCATAAACCTCCTATAAGAAATGACTTTTAGCAAAGGAACAATGCTACACATAGGCATTTTACTCCTCACTTTTCACATCATTACAAAAAACAAAACAAGGAAATCTGGACGAATTCGGAGTTTGGACAGATGAATATTAACCTGAACAGACGAACAGCATGCTCTGCCTCTAAGAAAACAAAGAATGCTTAAGGATCAAACGTTAAAAAATTCAATCTTGAGCTGAAAATGGAACGAACAAGGAATGCTTGTCAAATTCAAAGCACTAACTCACACAAGAAAATACAATTCAATTCAAAAAAGTGAGAACACTCCCGCAGGAAATTGCAGAACCATAAGAAAATTATTCAGTTATTAGACTCAATACTTTCCCCATCACATATGCATTTCATCGAGCAGGTAGAATGCAAATTTGTTTCCCCAGGTTTTTTTGACTATATGATGATGGCTACATGCGGCTTTTCTTGTAATGTATAATATAGGGTTTAATGATCTCCTAGTCCTAGACACACATAAAAAAATATGTGGCCATATATTTTCTTTTTTGTTCCCTCCTTATATGGAATAAATCTTTAAGGCTACTGTTGCACCTAGATTCAGTGCATCCCACCAATAGAAGCATTACATGTCATAGGAGAGAGAAACAATTTGTTAGAGGTGAGAGAACTTTGGCTGACATGTAGAGCTCTCATTGGTAGAATGCACTGAATCTAGGGTATATCAGTAGCACCAAAAATTTATCCGCTTATATGTGCTCACGTGGAGCTCCTTTACTTTGATGAGTGTAATTGATAAATTTATCTTATGTGATATGATAAACAATAAACACTTTATTTAAATATGGGGAAATATTTTATTTTTGCTGCAAAAAAATTTTTTGTCACACTCGTATAAAAATGAATGAATCTTATTAATTTTTTTTCTCTTTTCTATTTGCAATGAGACTCATTCACTTGTATGTGAATGTGACGAAAAAAAATTTCTTCCATAAAAGCTGAAATATTAAACCTTTTAAATATATATTAATTCTTCTGTTTTTTTTTTGTCAGAGGTCTCAAACTTAAATTTCATTGATTATTAGCTAAAACTTAACCAGAGTACTCAGTGTGACATTTATTATTCTGTGTGTAGTAAGTGAATTGCCTATTGTCATGTTTCCAATTCTAACTCGAGGAGTTACTAAAAAGTAAATTTACGATGAAACTTTTTCGGGGAACTACCACAGTTAATTGGGATAATTTTATTTTCATCTGGTTATATGATTTATCACTTGATCCTTGATGATTTCAAATTTATTATTTAGACACAATGTAATTATAAAAATGTATTATTTAACCATCGTGATTTCAAAACATAACATATACTGATTGTGGTCATAAAAATGTATTTTTTTTTTGTAGACATAAAAATATATTACTTAAATTCCTTGTGATTTTATATATATACGATATTTTTTATTTTTCCTAATTTTTATCTTATATTATTATCCGATCATAAATTAAAATTATAATAAAATTAAGTATTAAAGATTAATATAGAAATCATATATTTATAAGTTACTTTAAACATTATCTAAAAAACAAATATGTATCCAAAAATATAAATTGTTTACTAATAATATATTAGAAATTACAAATATTATTTAAGATATAAAAAGCATTATCTTTAAATTTATTTAAGTTAAATTAAAAAATTAAAAAATATATTAATCTATGGGTTTGTTTTTTCTGATGTTACTTTAGATAACTTTATCTAATGTTCATCAAAACAATGTCGTTTTGGGACGAAAATCATGGTATTTTTGTAATTTTAATTTATTTCAGGGTTACAATAGTCTTTATCACTTTAATTTTTTAATTTTTCAACCCAAAACGACGTTGTTTCGATGAACATTAGATAAAGTTATCTAAAGTAACATCGGAAACTTTTTTCCCTTAATCTATATGAATAATTACTTAAATTTAAATAAATTATTTATTTTTTAAATTTATTTTTAATTAATAATAATATCAGTTAGATCTTAATTAATAATAATATTAGTTAGATCATATAATCTAACAAAAATAAATTTTTCATTTTTCCTTTTTCATTAAATATTAGTAGCAAGTAAAATTATAATAAAATTAATTATAAAAAAAAGATTAAAATTATTATTTTGAAAATTATGGTGAAGGTAATAATTTATTTTAAAATAAAAATATTATTTAAGAAAATCAAACGTCTATTATATAATGTATTTATTTTAAAAATTAAAATATATTTTAAGAAATTATTTGTTTTTCTCATAAAATAAATTAAAATAAAATACTATTTTACTTTATTTATTTTTTATTTGGTATCATTATAATTTTATCAAAAAAAAACTTTATTAAATAATATATTTAGATAATACAAATTTAATTTATCTTAAATTTATTTTTAATTTTAAATATATTTTTATATTAATAAAAAAATGTAAAAATAATTTCAAAATAAATAAATTAAAATATTTTTAATGTAATATTTAATAATTACATTTATTAAAAGTTTATTCAATGATATCTAATTACACAAAAAAATTAGGAAAATAAATAATTTTATATTTTTAAGACCACAAGAGTTTAAGTAATTTATTTTTGTAACCACGATGAGTGTAAATGAAAGTTTAAGAACACAGGATTAAATGATAAATTTATTGACCACAATGGATATGAGTGATAAATTTAAAAGTACAAGGGGTTAAGTAAAACACCATGAAACCACAAGAGTTAAAAATGAAGTTTTTCCTAATTAATTTTTGTTATATCATATTCTTTGTTAGGTCACAGGCGAGCCCATATGTGTAAGTCCTAGATAAGTGTGAGTCCTAGGTCTACATGTGTTCTCTCGGAGGACTATCATCATGGGTTTGGAAGGTTGACAAATACGAACACTAACCACCATCATATATATAAGCCCACCAACTATTTGATACAAAGTTGGGTGAGAGGGGGGGAGCCTATGGTAGAGGGATATCTACCATTATATAGGCTAAGTTATAGACAGTCTTTCATAAGTGTGTTCCGATACCATATCTTAACCCAAAAACTTAAAACATTGAGTCTATGAGTCCTTCCAATTATATATGATCTTCACTTAACACATTTCTAATCAATTTGGAATTTCATTACTCACGTTTGGATTCTCATCCCAACATTTTTTTTTTTTGAGCTTATGAATTGCAAAGAGTCAAAAAAAATAGCAAAATGAGAGAATTGTTCGCTACTAAATGATCGTAAAATTTTCTTACTTTGTATGATAGTTTTTGTATACATAAGGTAGTGGGAAGGGGAAGTATAATTGTATATGCCAGTGGTTCTTCGGATCGATCACTGATACCTTACGTAAGATGTTTACATAAGGATGGATTACATAAGGTACTATGCTGAAAGTGATTTCATTTGGGACAAAGCCGATTTATGAGCAAATCTTGGCATGCCCTGCTGGGTTCATTCCTTCTCTAGATAGGGGCTTCAGCCATCTCAGTGGGAGAGTTTTCAGCTTGTAATTTCCTTACTCTTGGCTTGCGAACCATTAAGTTATCCATGCTTATCCTATTTATGTCCTTGGAACAAAGGAGTGGTGATTTGGACCTATACCAAACGATATAAAGAACCGGTCCAGTAATAACCTAACAAAAGGCCCAAGGTAAAACTTAATTTATAGGGAAACAAGTCAGTAACGTAAATACATAATCCCACAAGAAAATAACAGAGTTCCTAAACAGCACAGAACTAATGAATTCCCTTAATAGCTAATAAGGGAATGCAAGGCATTAGAATCCAGACAAATCTAGACATCATAGCTCATCAAAAAACATCCCTCTAAAGAGATAGGCTAACAAAGCTAGCTAAATTAGCCAATCAGGGATATGTTAATTGTGCCGCCGTACTAAGCCGGCATAGTAAGCCAACAAGCAGCTCATGCTACTACTTTAAAAGAGAGGCTTAAAGCCTATGTATGATCATCTTCTTCCAAAATACTTAAGCTCATTACTTAAACACTGACTTGAGTATTGGAGTGCCTTGTAGCTACCCAGTCACTCCTATTCTAGATAAATCATATTATGATGGCATCAGAGATCCAATCCTAAAGACTTCATCTTGCATTACAAAGCAAGTGATTTCGTCAACATCACTTGACGAATTGAACCAAGCTCAACCATGTGTGATCAGACTCAAATCCTTCTGATCAGATTAGGTGTCAATTCATCTTGGTAGATTGTGTTCATGTCAAGACAAGGTAAAACACAAATATGAATACACTCAACCCAAATATAACACAAATAAATATTTTTGACAATTCTCCATATCCTCCCATATGAAGTCACGTTGCATTCTCTTAATTTCCAAGCAGATTCCTTTTGGTATTTTGCAACTTTGCATTTGGAAAAAAGAAACAGCAGCCGCAACCGATTGGGCCAACGTGATACAGCTAGCTGAGAGAGGCATTTCTGCTGCCATGCATTCAGCTTCACCCTAACTTTCTCCACAACACTCTCATAAAAGGTCCATAGTAGCTCTCACATGCTGCATCATGGATCCCAAGTAGTGCCCCATGTTTTTTACACGTTTGAAACCACTTCGATCAATAATAGAACTCATCACATCTTCTTTGGCATTTTTGGAGAAGAAGATTGTCATTTTTTCAACACTTAGTTTTTGCCGTGAAAGCTCTTCAAACAAGTTGAGACATTTCATTAACACATCCAAGTGCTCCACACTCGCCTCCATGAAAAGCATTAAGTCATCTGCGAAAGCAATGTGTGATATTTGTGGCCCATCTTTCCCAGCACGAATCGATTTCCAGAGCCCACCCCTTGAAGCAGTTGCAATAATATGAGATAACTTCTCCATCGTAATGACAAATAAGTACGGAGACAAAGGATCACCTTATCTTATCCCTCTTGAAGGAAAGAACTCGTCAGTCTTGCCTCCGTTCTATAGAATGTTGATCTTTGAGGATTGAATGCGGCTCATAATTAGCTTCACTAGGTGGTCTGGTATGGTTATTTCCTCAAGAGTGCGCTCCAAAAAAACTCCAACTCAGCCTATCGTAGGCCTTGATCAAGTCTATCTTGATCACCATGAAAGACCTTCTCCCCCACATCTTCTGCATGAAGTGAATAGGTTTTTTGCACAATAATTATGTTGTCTTGGATTCTCCTATTGGGCACAAAACTTACTTGAAATGGAGAAATAATTTTCTTCAATACAATTTTCAGTCTTTGAACGATCACCTTGATGAGGACCTTGTAGACCATCAGGAAAAGGGAGATAGGTCTAAATTGGGGAATGTTTTTAGGACTTTTAGTTTTAGGAATCAAAACTAAAAGGGTAGAATTAATACCTGAAGTAAGATCAGGATTCGACCTAATATTTCTAACTAAATCACACACCTATTGTTTCATTTTGCACCATTATCTCTGGAAGAATACTAGAGGGAAACTGTCTACACTTGAGGCTTTATAAACCCCCATAGTAAGCAATAACTTTGATATTTCCTGCGAACTTGGACTATTTACTAACTCTGTCTGTTCCTCCTTAGTAATATCAGCCCAACAGTTAGCAAAGAATAATCATCTCTCCTATTGGGAAACTCCTCACTAAACAATTTTTATAGAAACTACACACAAGAGATTTGAGTTCACTAGGATCTTCAATCCACATGTTGGATTCATTCCTAAGCCTTGTCACCTTGTTATGGCTTCTGCATATCATTGTTTTCAAGTGATAAAATCTTGTATTTTATCACCATCCACAATCCATCTATGTTTGGATTTCTGAAATCAAAGCAATTCCTCATGTTCTAGAGTTAAACCCATGTTCCTTTGGATTCTTCTCTCCAAATCTTGCAATTCTGGTGTGTCTGTGTGACACCCTCCCCTGTATGCATCCAAGGGAGACGTCTGCTAAGCGGATTAGAGTCATAATTCTTATAATTAAATACTGAAACTGCGTTAACAAATTTCTATTTAACTCTTGTGATTTAAATCAGGTTGTTTTCGAAAGCAGTGTGAGATTTTACAAAAACATAGCTTGCTGAAAAAATAATTTTCCTGAAAAACTTGTCTGTCTTGCAAAAATCATACTAAATCGAACTTTCAGAATTTTGGCATACAGATTATATAATATGAAACTAGACATCTGGGGCTTCGCGTGCATATAAATTAATAGTGAATCGGAGGTCTGTAGCCCCAGAAACTGAACTCGCAAAGTGCTCGCTAAAACAGTTTATAAAACAGCATTTAAAACGTTCTGAATTGATTTTCGCAAAACGAAATCAGAATCTCCCAAAGTACAGGTTGACTGTAAAAATCTTCAAAACAACAAATCAAATCACTCTTCTACAGTAATCCAACTTCCCAAAATATTACATCAAGATAAAATATCCAGCCAACATTCATCAGACATAACAGACAACAGCAGATATTCCAAACAGCAGCAGTCAACAGCAAATATCCAAAATAATAACGTCATTATATGCTTTTTCGCCCTCCTGCAATTTTATAAAAATTGAGCCCCAAAAGTGGTGAGAAAAATCCCAGTAGTGTGATAGCAAAACCAGTAATGCAACAATATTAACTAGATACAGAATTCAAAAACAGTCGCATCAACATATAATTTTCGACAGATGCTAAATATAATCAGAGTGCGTATATAACGCCAGAGTACTAGTCAAGATGCGTATATAACGCCAAAGTATTATACGTTCATAGCACTGCAGTGCACGTACTACTAGCAAGCACAGTGGATATTCTAATTTTTGGCTCCATCAAGAAGGATTCCAACTGCGACCTATGCGGACTGAAGCCAAGTGTCTCATACCCTGGTACCGGAGGGATGCCTATATGATGCGTGCTTAGACAAATATTTTTATTTATAATTTTTCTTTGTTCCAAGAGCAGCATGAAATTCGTGCATGTATGCCATGATATGCTTCGCACACACAAGTAAAGAAACAGATGAATGATGATGTATATGACTAGATCATAGCATATAATTCATGTACTTTTAATAGCAAGCTGCCGAATAATAAATATTTTCCAAAACAAAATTTCCATCAACTCAAGTCCAAGGGCAGAATGCAAATAACGTATAACTGAATACGAATCCAAGGCACATGCGAGCAACACTTCACAATTCCATATACTAGCTAATAGTCACAAAAGGTAATACCACTTAACACTTACCTCGCGTGCCACAATTTTTACCAAACAGCAGCAAAACAGCCCACACTCAAGAGTTATGTGCACCTAAGCAAAAATATACAAGTCAGAATCGTGCGTCACATTATTTCCAACACGCAGCCTACATTTTTCACTCCTTTTTACCCTTAGCTCCCAATCGGTTTTCAAGGTTCTTTTCCTACTAATTTTCTGACTTCAAATAACTATTATTAACTTGTTAATAGTGAACAATCCAACATACAAAATCAGTTACTATCCACTACTAGGTGCCTAAATTGTTCATTTAAATAACATTTCTACATGACAAAGGGGACAATAAAAGGGGCTTCAACATGCTGTCTATCAAATTCTGAGCACATACAAATTTTAATAATTTTCCTAGTCCAAGGGAACCATCCAACGAAGGGTAAGGAACTATTTTTCCTAGGCTCAAACTCGATTATGGGTTGCATGTATCAAGTAACCATGAGGTTCTCAACAAGACAAAATGGAACTAAAAGAGATAATAACTAAGTCCTCCTAAAATACCTCTAAGGCCGAATAGAGAGATTCAAGAGGAAGAGTTGATTTCAGATTTCCACCTAATTGCATGCACCCTAAGGCTTCAATAATCGACCAAAGGACAGTCACCAAAGGTTGAGCCAGCAACCTCACACTCCTTCGAATTTTCAGCTGTAACAAAAGGGAAGAAAACCCTTGTAAAACCGAGGTGGAACACGGATGAACAGAGATATAGAGGAAATGCTTTACCTCCTTGAATGCTAGTGCACAGCCGAACAAGGTAGGAGGAGAAGAGTGTGTTTAGAACTTTGGTTGTCCTTCAAAGAGGTCCACGGTTTGTAGCAAAGAGAGGAGAAGATAGTATAAAAATTTTCTTGAGGTCTTTTACTCTAATGGGCTCACAGTTTTAATGGGGAAGGGAGAAGATGGAATGGCTAAGTCTTGTTCTGTTTCACTAGGATAAATCTTCAACCTATTTCCCTACACAATCAGCGCTTAGGGAGGGAAATAGTGGGGTTTGGATGCTGATTTAAAAAGACTCCAAAGACCAGAAAATACTTGACTATCTCTTCCTTTCATGCGCAAAAGGGAGTGTAAATGTATAATGACCCTCACATTTATTATGGATTTAATATTGAAGGATAATTACAAAGAAAAAGAAATAAAGTCATTTTTGGTGAAAAATGAGTTAAAATGACAGTTAAGAGGTAAAAAATGCGGATAAATAAAGTTATCTAAAAGTGAAAGTAAAAATAGAAACGTGACTAGAAAAATATTCTAGTCTATTGGTTAAAGTTTGGTAATGAATGGAGGTGTGTAGATAGATGAGCTTATACCCGCTAGTATAATGAATTTATATAAGTGACTCAAGGGAGTCACTGTTCCCTTCTCTTTACGGACGCGAGACAGAGAGAACGAAGGAAAGAAAATGAAAATGGAGATTTTGATTAAAATTCTTCCAAAATTCATAACTTGAGCTAGAGACCTCCAAATCACTCCGTTCCAAAGCCAAACCTGTGAAAAATTTCGAGAGGAATCTATTGGTACCAGTATTTCTGAGTGGGGTTCACTGTAGAGAGAGATCTTCTCCCCCAAAGAATTCGAATTTCATGGAAAATATGGGTTTTGATGGAGCTTGAAGCCATGGGAGCTTGAAGCAAGCTTCTCCCTTCATTCTAGGTAAGTTCATGTTAAGAAATCTTTGTTTTCTTGGAGTTTTGAGAAAGATTGAATATAGGTTTTCATTTTAAAAATTTGGATTGATTGAGCATGTTAGAGCTTAATTCAGGTTTAGCTCATGTTGAGAAAAGTGTTTAGATGAGAATTTTAACGGTGAAAATGTATTTTGGAAAATTAAAAATACCGTATTTTTGAATAGTGTCGTATACGTGAATAGTAACGCATACATGAATAGTATTGTAGAGATGAACAGTGTCGTATATATCAATTAACGAATCTTGGATTAGAGGTGTGTGATAAGCTTGAATTTGATGGAGTAAAGCATTGAAATCATGAAGTTGGCATGATTTCCTTTATGTGCCTCTTAGCCATTTTCAAAGGAAGTATGTGCTATGAGTTACTGTTTTACAAAGCGAGCATACTTTTATGCGTGGAATGATATTCTAAGGTGTATGGACCTTCGCTTTGGTGAAATAAAAAAGAAAATAAGGTAGCTCCTTTGTATGGCCTTAAAATGAGTTTTGGCCATTTTCAAATGAGGTATATGTTCGGAGATATTGTTTCGCAAAGTGAGGATACTTATATGCGTAAAATAATTTATATAGGTGGCTAAGCTTGGGTTTAGGCACTAGACAAAGAGAAATCTTATAGCTCCTTTGTAATGGGCATTCGGCCTTAAATTGGGAAAAATAGGCTTTTAGGTGCTAAGAGGAGTAATGAGTGTTCTAAAGGCCTTTTGGGACTATCCTAAGACTAAGTCAATATATGGAATTTTGTGGGGATTTGTTGAACAAAGAACCACCCACTCATGACTTAATATGATTAAGTAAAAAGAAAATAAACAATAAAGTGTGTGTCTTGTATATTTACATGGCATTATATCATTTTATTGAGTTTTATGTTGAATTCCTTCTCTAGGTGTACCTAGGGACTGTGAACGTTTGGATTCTCGTGGAGTATGATAAGTAGCTTGTTCTTCAAGTAAGCAGATTGTAAAGCTCAAAGAGGTAAGCTCTATGTTTATGGGGTTCGCTCCTACTTTGTGTTCCGCCATAGTGTACGGACTGTGGTCAGGTTGTATGATATGTATGAGATATATGATATAGATGCATTCATATAGAGCTATATGATAATATGATATGTTTTGTTTTGATGTATTTACTTTGATATGTGTTAATATGATATGTTTTGTTATGATATGACTTCTGTAATATGATTTCTGTAACAATATCTGGCCATTGATTGTATAGTACCCGGATGTTCGCTTTGGGGTCCTCCCTCGGGACTGATGGTGTACGCCTCTGATATGTTCTGGTTCCGCTTTGGGGTCCTCCCTCGGGAACACGTGCGTTGATTTCCGCTTGGGGTCCTCCCTTGGGAATGACTGCGTACGCCTCTGATATGTTCTGGTTCCGCTTTGGGGTCCTCCCTCGGGAACACGTGCGTTGATTTCCGCTTGGGGTCCTCCCTTGGGAATGACTGCGTACGCCTCTGATATGTTCTGGTTCCGCTTTGGGGTCCTCCCTCGGGAACACGTGCGTTGATTTCCGCTTGGGGTCCTCCCTTGGGAATGACTGCGTACGCCTCTGATATGTTCTGGTTCCGCTTGGGGTCCTCCCTTGGGAACACGTGCGTTGATTTCCGCTTGGGGTCCTTCCTTGGGAATATCTGCGTACGATTCTGATAAGATATGTGTATATGTTTTGTTTAGTTATGATATTTGATTTTATGACATGTTTTATGGGATATGTATGATGATTTTGTAAATGATATTTGTTACGTACGTTGATTTTCGCTTGGGGTCATCCCTTGGGAACGATTGCGTACATCTTTGATATAACACGTTTTGTTCTGATGTGAGTATTGTGATGATTTTTGTAAAAGATATTTGTTACGTGTGTTGATTTTCGCTTGGGGTCATCCATTGGGAATGACTGCGTTTGTCTTTGATAAGATATGTATATATGCTTTGTTCAGTTATGATAATTGCTTATATGATGCTTTGTATATTATGTATCTGACTGTCATGCAGGAAGTGAGCCCAGGGTATGGAGGGTTTTCCATAAACCTGGAGTTTACTAGAGATTCGTCTCTAACCCCGTTTGGGGATATGATTTCAGGAACACAGTTAATTGAAGAGCCTCATGGGACAAGGACACTAACCGTGGCTAGAGGTACTAGTATGAGGATGTGGAGTTCTGGGTGGTCGGATGCTACTATTTGTTTTAGACGTATTTTTGGAAAAGATGTATTGTTGCATAGTGTTCATATTCGATACATGTACATTTATGTATTCAGGCATGATGATATGACTATGTAGTATTCAGTTATGTTATGTATTGGATTGCATGCTATTAGATTTGTGGCACGGAGCCAAGTTCAGCATGCGCCCATAGATGGGTATCTGAGTATATTTGCATGACTGGTACTTCTAGAAATATATATTGTTTAAACTGTCTATCAGGAACTCTTGAGTGTGGGATTGGAAATCCCCAGTTGTCCGATTTACAGAGGTTACTCTGTCCGATTTTCGTCTCCGTAAAATAAGAATTAAATTAGAAGAAGTATGCAATGTGATATGTCATGTGAAAAAAGATTAAAGGAAAAGAAAAAGTTAGTTCGTATTTTCGTAAGTTAAGTCTTCCGCTGTTTCTGTTTGTATCATATGTATGTTAATTGAACCGGCTCGAGACGGGGATGTTACATTTATGGTATCAGAGCAGTTGCTCTAGGGAGTTACATGATATATAGCTTAAGATATTTGAAGTTGGAAGTTCTTGAGTGTTTTCTTGGAGTGCTGTATAATGCATGTGTGATCACTGAGTGTGAGCGTAGCTAACTCATTCCTTAGTGTAATATATGCAGAGATATGGTTCCTCCAAGGAGAACTCGTAGAACATTTAATAATCATTATCCACCACCGGATCATGTTGTAGCGATTTTGGTTGCACTACAGCAGACTTGGACTGCAACTAGGCAGAAAGAGCTTGAATTAATAATGAAGCATTCAATTTGACTGTGATAAAGATGAAATTTCGAATTTTCGTCAGAGAAGGAAATTGAATTTACAATCGACTTGTTACCTGCGTGGGGCCTATCTCTCTTGCCCCATACCGGATGTCACCTCTGGAATTATCTGAATTGAAGAAGCAGATAGAAGACTTGTCTAGTAAGAATTTTATCAGACGGAGTGTATCTCCGTGGAGAGTCCCGGTGATCTTTGTTAAGAAGAAGGACGAGTCTATAAGATTGCGTACAGATTACCGGCAGTTGAACAAGGTTACTGTCAAGAATAAGTATCCTTTGCCGCGTATAGACGATTTGTTGGATCAATTGTGTGGTGCGACTATATTTTCTAAGATTGATCTTCGGTCTGGGTAACATCAGATCCGGGTAAAGCCAGATGACGTTCCGAAGACAGCTTTTAGGTCCCGTTATGGGCACTATGAGTATCTGGTTATTCCTTTTGGGTTTACAAATGCACCAGCCGTTTTCATGGGTTATATAAATCGGATCTTTAAAGCCTATTTGGATCAGTTTGTGGTGGTCTTTATAGATGACATACT